>NW_010545823.1:0-32100 GCF_000687285.1 Phaethon lepturus
ACTCTCTGGGCTCGGCCATCCAGCCAGTATGAATCAGTTTAACCTGACATATCTAAGGGATTAGTAAAAGCTTACATATTCATTAATTTTCTACCAAAAGAAAAGGACTTTTTAAATAATAAAAAGAAAAAGAAAATAATTTCAGGCAGAAAGTCTTATTTTTGAAACTATTTTAAAAACAGCAATAAAGTGAAGAGGGATCTGGCATAGTGACATGTTAACAATACTTCCTGGAGGAAAAATGAAATCGCTGGAGCCAGTGACATTATAGATTAAAAAAAAAAAAAAAAAGAAAAAAAGAAAAAAAGCTGAAAACAAAGATTAGATTTGGCAATTCACTTCCCACCCATCATTTTTTCACAATTCACATTGGCAAAATATGTTATGCAAGAAAATAAAATTATCCACAACATGCTGAAGCCATTTCATGTTGAACAATCTGGAGATAATTTTTTTACATAAACAAGCTGGATTGCTCTTTGATGCTACCTGAATTATAAACTGCCAAAGATTTGCATGTTAAAGTTACTTTTGCTCTCAGTGAGCTTTCATGCTGAGTCCTATGTAAAATGATTCCTTTATAGTCTGGATGCTTGTTAGGATTATCTTTTAAAAAAATTAGTTGAGTTATAAGAACAAACATATATATCAAAAGAGATGAACAGCAAAGATGTGCTAAATTCTTCCAACTAAGGCAATTTGAACTTCACTTACACTATCAGTTGTCCATGCAAACTCTAGAAACTGTGTTTTACAGCCGTGATGTTTGCACTCAAATTTATTGGATTTTAAAGTTATTTCCATTACACTTGTAGGGTCTTGGAGCAAGTTTTCTGCTGGTGTCAGTCATGATACACTACCCCTTTCCTAGCTAAGGATTAGAATGCCATTCTCCCAGGAACTCCAAAGGATGGAACCAAAGAGAAGTATGACAAATACTTAAGAACAAGAAATACGTACAGTAGTCAGTGGTCAAATATTAGGATGAGAATAATTTTAGGGCTGGGAACCTGAGTTGTATACACACACACGCATAAACATACAGACACACACAAACACATCTTTCGTTGCAGATACAAAACTTTTGCAGGACATCTTTCTGGATCCTCTGCAACACAGGACTTCAAGCATTTTGATGGTAGGAGTATGATGCAGTACAGAATATATGAAAAGCATTCCCAGACAAGCTGTTTAAAAAATTTCATTTTTTCTTTGATTTTCTGTATGTATAATATCATGCACTTTAATTGCTCCAGAAACTACTCAAATTGACTAGATGGTACAAGCAATATATAAATAACTGTTCCCTTACCTTAAAACCCATCATAAAATGTTTGTTCTGAAAACTGGAGGCTCTCACAATTCAGAAATCACCATGCATGCCAATAAGGTGTAAGAGTAGCAAACGTAAACTGCAAAAATTCTCAGGTTTGTGAAAAGTGCTAAAACATTCTCACAGGTCACTGAATTGTCCCGCACTTCAATTGAAATCTAAAACCCACCACCTGCTTCCTCCTTTCTCTGTCTTTTCTCTATGTGCTGCGATAGGCCCTGCTCTTTTATCTCTGAGAGCATTTCCCTTTTCTATGGTCTTCCTACACTTCAGAGGAGTAACTCCCTTCCCTCCCACATTCTCTTTTTACAATGCCAAGGCTTGGTTTATATTAAATAAGGATGAAGAACAAAATTAACCCTGTACTCGCTATAATGCTGGAGCTAACATATCTATTATTTCACTGAATGAGAAAGTCCTCTTGGCTCGAGGAAAAAATTGAACTGAAAGCTTATTGAGGAATTTCAATATTTAAAGGGAGCTTATGAGAAAAATGGAGACAGACTTTTTATCAGGGCCTGTTGCGACAGGACAAGGGGTAATGGCTTTAAACTAAAAGAGGGCAGATTTCAACTAGATAGAAGGAAGAAATTTTTACCATCAAGGTGATGAAACACTGGCACAGGTTGCCCAGAGAGGTGGCAGATGCCCCATCCCTGGAAACATTCCAGGTCAGGTTGGACGGGGCTCTGAGCAACCTGATCTAGTTGCAGATGTCCCTGCTCATTGCAGGGGGGTTGGACTAGGTGACCTTTAAAGGTCCCTTCCAACCCGAACTATTCTATGATTCTATGAGTCTATGATTCTACTAAGAATAACCTTCCATCAAATAATACAAAGAGTTTGACAATGTTATGTTTGTAAGTCAAAAAATAAACATTTTAAAGGTAGTAGTAACTGCTAATAGAATAATAGCTATCTTGTATTATGGTATAATCATGTGACAATACTCTCACAGTTTTAATAACAGGAAACAAATAATGTTGTAATATAAGATGCTGCATGAAAATCTTTTAAATTCTAGCTGTCACAGGACCATATGACTTATAGGAGAACTTGATGACAATCAACAAGCCAGTTCTGCTAATTACCACTGCAACCTTAGTCAACCAACTTACCATGCTTTCACTGTTTTATCATATATTGCTTTACAGTTTGTTCTTTCTGTCACCAAACATAATACATGGTGAACAGATGTGATTTTAAAGAACTCTGCCAAATTTGTATTGTCCTTATGTTCCATAAATCATTTTTTTCCTGTGATGGAGACAGCCCAAGCTCTTCACTTGAGATCATTAAACTTTTGGCTTTGGGAATTTCTGGACCACATATGACTTTGTTGTCTGTGTATTGCACTGGTAAAGGAAGAATGAGAAGATTCTTGCATCTTCTTTCTTCCTCTGTAAGTTACTTTTCCACTAAAAGCAAATCATAATCCATTTTCTCTCATAGCAAGCCCTGAATTACAGTTGAAAGAAAAACATGGTGTTTTTCTCGGCCCCTCTTGCTGAATATAGCTGCTTTTGGACTTCAAGAGTTGGTTGAGTGCCTAGAATGTGGAAGAGCAAGCACTTTTACTCTTCCAACCTTTTTCCTATAATACTTTCCACTAACGAGCTGACCAGTGATACAAAGAAAGCTTCAGAGGATTTGTCTACAATGCGGAGTCCTTGCCAAGAAAGCTCTCCAAGTTAAATGAGTCCATCAAAATATTTTTGTCACCTTGGATGTAACTGCAGAAATCAAGAAACTTTGTAATTTTATTTAATGCCATTCCTGGAGGTGATAAAGCTTTATCAACTACAGCATTTCTTGTCCAATACACAGCATCTTGTACTAAAGAATCTTGTTGATCTTTTAACAGCAGCACTTCTCTTGCATAAGCAAGCAGCTGCATTGACTGGGTGACAGTGTCAGCATATAACAGACTGTATCTTGAGTTTATTTGGAAAAAGAATAGTCTTTGATGGCCTTTATGATGCACCCTTAAATCAGAGTATCTCAGTTCGATCCATACAAATCTAGATGAACTCTTATTTTATTTTACTCCCAATTCCAAAAATACATGGGTAAATCTGAAGAAACTTTGAGTTCTTGACCTGTCCTGGGTTTTGAACAGAGAAATCAAAACCAATGACATTGTGCAAGATTATCAATGACATAACTGAGGTAAAAATCGGGATCTTTGTCTTTTCAATTTTCTTTACTTTTTATTTTATGAAGTTTTATAAGCTAGGTTCTCAGATGGCATAAATCTGCATTGATTTCTGTCTGGCATCAGTTCTAACCAATCTTGCTGTGTGGTCATAGCAGTCTCATTCTCTTCTATGGAACTGTCGTGTCAAGCATGTGTAGTATCCATTTTCCTGAAATGGAGTAGGATTTACAACTAAGATGTAGAGAAAACAAATTTGAGGATAACATTCTACACAGCAGAGTGTGTGTATTTATGGGGTCAAATCCTGTCATTCTTTTGATCTAAACAGTGCTTAACTATCACTTTAGACTCTCAGAAGAGTTTTATGGTGTGCAGTGGAGCATGAGGTAGAAATCCCTGAATTAACTCCAGTGTAGTGCTCAGCCCAGATGTGTGGTAGGTAGGTAACAGTTCTGCAGAAAGCTGCCCATAATGCTCCATACCAGAGCATGCTACCACCCAGAGATGTCCTGTTTATAAATCCACCTGTTCTCTGTTTCACTAGAAACTCCTGCAAACTAAGAGGAGGACCTACTTTATGCATCCAGTAAATAATTTGTAGTTTTTCCCTAAACTTTCCACAAGTTGCCAAACTTGTCACAAGTCAAGTGAAAAACAGAATAAAATCTCCACTCTACAGACTTCAGAATCCAAAAGAATAAATTTCAGATATCTTCTCTTTATCATGTACTGAAGTCCACAAAGTCCCACAGGTTACTTAAACACACTTAAATATAGACTTAAACAAGGCATCTGGTTCTCTCTACTTTGACTTCTTACCCATAAAACCCACATGGGGAAATGGGTGAACATTATTCAAGACTGTAAACTCTTTAGGGTTCATAATCATAGAAACATTTAGGTTAGAAAAGACGCTTAAGATCATCAAGTCCAACTGTTGACAACCCTTTTGGTGAAGACATTTTTCCTAATATGCAATCTAAACCTCCCCTGGTGCAATCTGAGGCCGTTTCCTCTCATTCCATCACTTGTTACTTGGGAAAAGGGACCGACACCCACCTCACTACAACCTCCTTTACGGTAGTTGTAGAGAGCAGTAAGGTGTCCCCTGAGCCTCCTTTTCTCCAGGTTAGATAACGCCAGTTCCCTCAGTTGCTCCTCATAACACTTGTTCTCTAGACCCTTCAGCAGTTTCATTGCTCTTCTTTGGACATGCTCCAACACCTCAATAATGTAAGTTGCTGCATATTTTCAAAGGGGCAAGTGCAACAAAACCCTATCGCAGAGACTGACATTCAGAATTTGGATTTTGCTGCCTGGTCTGAATTGACCATCATTGTGCATGATGTTCAGTTAGGACAAGGAAGGAAACAGCCATCTGCAGTCTCATTTGCAGAGCATTGGCTCCTTGCAAACGAGACATTCCCCCATGGAATATATTTCTTTTGGGACCGTATGCCATTATAATTTAGAGCAGCCTTGAGGCTTTTCTAACTTGTACCAGGCCTTGATGAGCCATAGCTGAGGGAATCGAAGCAGCAGAAACCATTGCATTAACAGATCCAAAGCAAAGGAGCCAACTAAAGGATATTGCAGCCCTTTGGTTTCCATAGTGCAGACAACAAAGCTCTTGGGTTGGTGCCCAGTACTTTATATGGGGAAAATGGGTAAACGGTTCTTCACAGAAAAAAACTCTCTTAGCATAATTCATCTGTTACTGTGCTTCTAAATTATTAATTTTTTTTATTAATGAAAACATGCTAATTAAGAAATTGCTGTTAAAAAGGTATAAATCTATTTCATTGCCTGAAGTAATTAGAATAAGTAATTACTTAAACATTATGATTTAAACTTAAATAATTTCTTTGATAGCAGACTGAATAAGGAGAAGATGCCTAATAAGCTTGATATAAACTGCTTAGCTTAGCGACTATTCTTTTTATATTTTTTATATAAGCTATATATATGCTTCACAAAATCTTAACATTGATACCAGTATTTTCAAAAATCATCTTCTGCTTTGTTCATTCATCTTTTGGCTTGGTCTTGTAAGAAACACACAAGATTTAGAAGCAGCACATTAGATTTAATTCAATCAAGCAATTAAACAGACACCTGACTTCTAGCTTTACAATGGTGTATTGACTCCTTCCATGGAATTTGAAACAAATACAATTTGTTTCCATGCTTTGCTGGACCATAGCCATATAGCACAGGAAGTTCTCTGCTACTCAAAACAATGATTTTTTCTCATTCCTTCCAGGAATCAGCAAAAACCTTCAGGTCTTGTTAGGACCTCTTCCTGCAGACAACCATATACATCACACTGTGTAACTAACTCTGTCCTTTACAAGTCCAGATGAAGGGTTCAATCTTATCTTCAGCAAGGTGTGGCAACTGCTCTGGTGCTCTGGCAAAAGTCTTTTGTTTCTTTTTCCCTCCTTGATCTACTTCCTAAGAAAACTAATTCTGCTATATAAACACAGACTCCCACACTTTCATCTTCTCTTCTGGTTTAAATGCTTTTATAATCTCTGGCATTCCCCATCACTGATAACATCACTCGCGATGGCTATGCCTTTCAAGCTCATAGACTTTGTCTAAGTACACTGTGGTGAGGATAGAAATTTCCTGCCATCAGGTCTGTCTGGTGAGCAGATGAGAGACTTCCTGTGAAAATCAAGGGAAACCGAAATACAACATAGGAGAGCAATGAGCAGGAGATATGGATCATTTCTAGCTCAAGCATGGAAAAAAAAATTATTATAGTAATAATCAAAACCAAGAAAGGCGCTCTCATTAGTTACACTGTTCAGCAATACCTCCTTTACTAATAGCTCTGTATTTTTCATAAGGCTAGTGTAAGTTTTCTGTCAAATTCATTCTTATGACTTTTCACGCTGGGAGAGTATGATCTCTAGGAGTAAATCCTGTTATACAAAAGTCAAAAGCAGTATCACTTCAGCTGCTTCTGTAGTTTCCTTCTTGTGTTTTAGAATGTGGCTACTACCCAGGAACAAACAGTCAAGTATCAACATGAATAAGTTTGGGTCATAAAAGTCTGCAACAGCTTGAGTGAGCTGAAGAGCAGCAGAAAACAGGAAAATTTTTGCAGGAGTTTTCAGCTGTGACCTGTGGCTGTGTTATCCTGCAAGAGGAAGTCTAGGACGGAAGAAGCATAAGTGTTTTCCTTGATTCTCAGCAGATGGCTTGTGAAATATAATCCTGTAGGGAGTAGAGGGGCCCCTGAAGATCCTGGGTAAAGAAAAAGGCATGATTGATGTGTTGAACTTACTTTGGAAGAAGAAATCTTGGTGAAAACAGAAGTTGAATTCTGTCATTAGAGTTTTACAATTAGATATCCAGAGTTAATATATCACCTTATGCTCTTGCATTTCATGGACTAGCATGCCATAGGTTTTGGGCATCTCCAGGACTATTGCCAGGAGTCAGGGAGGAAGGACTGACTAATTCTGGCTATCTAGCATAACTACCCTGGAGTACTAATTTATGCACCAGTAAGCAAGGAGAAAAGTATATGCCTCCAGAGGAACATCCGACTACCCTTACATTAATAGCTTAACCACTGCCTGCTTAGGTATTCTGATTTACATTACAGATGCAATTACCTTCCCTCATTTACTTGAGAGGGAACTGTAGTTTGTAACTTAGATGCTGAATGAAAGAGGAGTGAAATGCTTAAAGTGGTGCAGTGGTCCCTGGCAGTCTGCTAAGGTCCCAGACCCAAATCTGGTAGGTCTGCAGAGCTTAAACATTCCTGAGACAATTTTGGACATGAAAATGTCACAGGTATACGACATAACAGAGAGCTCAGTCTCTCTGGCTGAGGGTGCATCTACATTAGTGTTTTAGAACAAAGGTGAGCACCCTGCTCTTCACCCCCCATCCTTCTGCTCACATTGCAGAGCCCACTCAAAGCACACATCCTGGATTCCTCTCAGTTGAAGCTTAGCTGCAAGATGTATGCCAGGAGTGTGCCTAATGCACTGCAGCCTGTAGCTGATAGGACCAAAATACATTTAAAATAAGTATAATAGATTTAAATAAACCGCCAAAACAAGTATAGTGGCAATGTTAGGTCCTCATCATCAGTTCTTCCAGATCCACTCCTATTCCTCAGCACTAGTTGCTAGTGCTACAGGCCCTGAGAGTTAAGGCACCTAATCAACTCAGTCAGTGAGTAAATGAAATTATATATTCGTGTCTGAGTATCAGAAGCATTGCAGCAGAATTTTGATGCTCCATCACTGGCTTTGGGCAGTCAGTCAGGTCTTGACGACCCACTGAAAACTCTCCATGACTTGGCTTCTGGCTCTCTATTAAAAAGACCCATCATCACTTCTCGCTAAATTATTCTTTTAAGATTATTTCCGCAGTGCTTGGTGCGAACAACATTCCTAAGTTTGCACCTGTTGATTTGTGGCAACAGAGCCTGATTTTCTCAAGTAATTCAATGAAGTTCTGCCAGCACTAGGATGTCAGAACAAGTGAAAAACCTGAATAGACACATTTGTCAATCACATTAGGTGTCCAAGATGAAATGAGTGAATAAATGAAAGCCATTTTTCTAGTGAACAGCTGCCCTCATTACTAAAGATCCTGTTAAGATTAAAGCTGTGCTGCCAGCTTCTTTTTTTCAGTTACAGAAAAGAAAAGGAAAGTTAATACTAACAACGTTTAATTTAAAATAAGACAGCTGAAAATACTTTACATGAACCAAATACTTAAAAATTAATCTTTTTCTTGACTTGAACTACAATGTTTGCCTTGAATATGAGAATCTTGTATTTAATTTTGTGAAGTAAAATGGAAAGAAAATCCTAAATAATAATAATAAAAAAGATGTTTTCAATTGCAAAATCAAAATGTTTTGAATTTATCACACTTTATTTATATAAACTGAATTTATTTTCAGTTCACATTAAAGCAACTGAGGGAGGTCAAGAAAGCTTTCTGAAACAGCTTGACAAAACCAGAGGATTGACTGAAAAAGGTGCCCGTCCAGAATGTCACCCACCTTGTGTCACCTCCCAGTGCATCTGAGCAAGAAACATAGTTTCTGTGAATGTCTTTCTTTACAAATGGTGGCATCTGCTGAGCTTAAAGTTTATGTTTAAGGGTAAAATATTAATATTCTCTAACAGTCTAAATTTCTCATTTCCACGAGGAGTCAAATGAGGATGAAATTTAGGAGGTTAACACAGGAGACATCAATCTAACCAGGTAAAATTTACAAGGATAACTATAAAGCCAACAACAGAAATACTTGTGTAAGTAATGAGGAAACACACCTAAATGGTGGATGATACTGCCTTTCCACGCTGACTTGCTGTGAACCATACTGAAAGTTGACCTTGCTCTATAGAAATGAGAGCAGAAAGAAATAAATATGTTTGTCATCTATTAAATGTAACAATGAGCAAAGAAAATTCCCATGAAGTTAATTTCTAATGGTAAACATTAATAAGGGACAGATTTTTAGCAGGAGTAAACTGGCAGATTACTAATGCTACATATAAAATTGTTATAACACGTGTCTAGTACTGCATTTTGGGTTGCTACAAATAGTGACTGTGCAATGATAAAAGATGATACACATGTACTTACCTAGTTCACCTAAAACACTTCTATCCCAAATGCATCCTCTATCTCCTTTGCACATGCTCATTCTGCAGCTTTTTCACACATAGACACACTCACTTGCTTATTTACATTTCAGAAATTGATTAAATGTTAATGCGGCACCAGAAAATATTATTTTCTGCTTACAGAAAGTATCAAGACTGTGGTGAAAAAGGACTGAATTCCTTCACAAAACTCAGCCAAAATTGGTTACCTTCCTCGAAACCCTGGGTCATGCTGTGGTGTTAGGCCAGTGTTCTTGCAGTGTTAATGACAGCCAGGAACCAGTTAGATCTCCTCATTTAGCTGATAAATCAGTGCCTGCACTAGTCACTGTGCTTTCGTTTTCATTTTTCACTCTGAGGAGTTTTCACTCTCGGGGCCACCTTTAAACTTGAGCTTCTGCATTCTGCTTGTGGGAGGATGAGAAGCCCAGTTAAATTAAGTGCAATTGCTTATAAAGCTGTTGGGAAATACCTCGCTGTGGTACCCGCTCGGCCTGTTTTCTGCCTCTGTGTGTGTGGTTCTCTTTCATCTTAACGGTCATATTGCAAATTTGTTAAAGCAGAAACCTTTTCTTTCATGTTCCCCTTCTTTAACATTTTCATTGATTTCACAAAGCAATTTTTTCAGTGCAGCTACTGTTATACCATGGTAGCCATGAAAACCTCTGTGGGATTAATGGCTTCAACTAAGAAGCAGAGAAAACATTGTAATTTTCCTTAATCTTCCTTTGAATTTGGAGTCTGGTGAAACCTGAAGCTCAGAGCTTCAAGCTAAAAAAGAAATTCATAGTGTGTGGTATCAAAACTACTGGATCTCTCTGAGGTCCAGGATAATTTTCCAACATTTTGGCTGTAATTTACCTCTTAACATATGTAATTTAAAAAACATTAGTGTATGCCTTCCCACAGACAATATTAAATAGATTCTGGAGCCACTAAAATGCTAATTAAAGATTGTTTCATCTAGCAATGTCTATATCTGGATGACTTACAGAAATTATGGAGACACAGAATTATTAAGACCAGGATTTTTTTGTTTCTAAATGAAATACAGATTATATTTACCATAAATAAAGCACATTTGAAAATGATAGTTTATTTCTATTTAACTATTTAATTTTCATCTCCCTTGGTTAAGTTTTTACAACATATTAAAATTAGAATCATAGTATAATTTAGGTTTGAAGGGGTCTCTGGAAGTCCAACCTCCTGCTCAGAACAGTCCAACTTCAAAGTTAAATGAAGAGAGCGTTGTACTGTCAAGTTTGAAAAATCTTAAAGGGTGCAAAGTGTACTGTCTCTGTGATCGCCTTGTTCCTTTTTTGTGTATATCCAGTTGGAATTTCATTCATGTGAATGTGTGACTAAAGACTATGTCCCTTTTGTTGTGCTCCTCAGATGAGAGTCCATCTCTAGCTAAGAAGAACTGCTGTGGGTAAATGACTTCTCCAGCACTGGGGTAGCTGGAACTACTCAACCCGTCCTAGCACTGGCTGTAAGAGGCATCAAACAGGGCCATATTGCTGCACTGAAGCCAGCAGAATCATTGCTAGCTACAGCCTTTGCGGCTGTCATTCTTTCCATAACTGCTGACTCTCTGTCCAGAGCTGTGGAAAGACTCTGAAGATTTTCTACTGGTGGAGATCTCTGAACAACATCTGAATAGACCCATAGCCTGTTTAAATAAAAAAGGAACCAACCAGAGATGTGGACACTGCTCCTTGTCATCAGTGTCATAGGACCATAAGTTTAATTTTTCTGAAAAAAAAAAAAAAGAAAGAAAAATCACTCAGTCCATCAGATTTACTGTAGAGACAATTTGTCCTTCCTCATTTCTAAAAAAATTAAACTGCTACATACATGTTTTTTAACAGAAGACAGTAAAAAAAAAGTACTATATCCATTAGGCCTTGACTGCTTTTGACTGCAAAAGCAAAATCATGTTCAAGTCAAACAAAATTCAGAGCAAGCTACAAACACAGACCATCCTAGCCAATGAGTACCAAGGAAGCTACATTTTCCGGCAAATGTTTTGGCTGCCTGCCTCCTCCAGTGTTTTGAATTGCTTTTCCATTTTGTTCTTGTTCACATTTATAGCTCAGTGTTTTCAAATAAAAGCTGGCATAATTGTCTTCTTTCTACTACCCTGGTGCCTTTTTTTCTCCTTCTCAGGAGATTTTTCTTACTTTTCGCACATTCAGAGCCCAGTCCAGGAAACCACTTGGGTTCTGTTTCACACAATCTGATGCAAACATGCTGAATGCTGGGCATGTGCTCAAGCAGTTTCCTGCATTGCAGGCAATGCTTTTCCCCAGCAACTGCCTTGTTCTCTCTACTGGGATGTGCATCGCACAGCTCGCGGTGCCTGCTCACCTGAACAGCGCGAGAGATAGGGCTTTGCCTGACCTTAATCTCTTGATGCTGCAGTGTGCCATGGCTCAGCCTGCAAGACAGCACGAATGCTGATACTACCAACGTGAAAGTTGCTTCTTTCCTGAATTGATGGGTGAGCAGGGAATGATTTAGGTCTTGCACAAGGTGCATCTGTACTGTGTAGTTCACCACAGTGAAGAAACACCGTAGTCAGCTCTCAGCAAACCCATCTCAGGACCATTTGCCTCAGCATGAGCTCCAAGCAGATTCATTTACCTCTTTTATTGCTTCTCTTATCGTTTAAGGGTTAAAGTCTAATGAAAGCCAAGCTACATTTAGACGCCTGACTTAAATTTCACAGTCCCTTAAGAGTGTTTAGAATATTAAAAATAAAGGTGTTTCTAGTAAGGCTAGAGCTTCGTGGGGTTTAATTTCTCTTTATCCATTGTTGTTAGCAATCTTTTGAGGGCAACTCGTCTTTCAGCTACATGACATGGATTCACTCTTTTTTTCAAAGAGATACTGTAAAGCAAGGAAGTTTTTTATTTTGAATCTCAATGTTTGAATCCATCAAGTTTTTGTTCTGAGTTAAAAGTCCTAGTAGTGAGCTGGAACTTGAACAAGTGCCATGAGCCGTTACCACAGTCCTTGATCACTGACTACGCTGTGAGATCAGAGTTTTGTAGAAATAAAGCTGTGAGTATACTGGGAAACAACAGAATCTGTGCAAGGACACAAAAGCATCCACACTTAGCAGAGTTCCTGGCAGTCTTTTGGATGTAAACCAGTTAACACCATCCCAAACAGTCCTAGAGCATGATTTGGGGATCATGTGCTCTAAGGTTTGCTCCCAATAGGTGGTTTGGATGTAGCTACCTTGTTTTGGGAGTTAAGAGAATTTACTTGTATAAATGTGGGTTGTGTTGTGTCATTCGTCCTCAGGGACAAAGAACAGTTTCTGGTCCATTTTATTTACTAGTATAGACATAGCTTTTAGAAAAACACCAAATTTGGCAATAATCTTTTTATTTGTACTGTAGTTCCAATAAATCTCTTTTTCTCTCCACTGCATTGTTATTTTTTACTGCAAAGCCATTAAGCTGAACAGTACTTTAATAATGATTATCAAAACCAGGATCACAAAGGGAATAAAAAAACCCCAAACATTGAATTTTCTCATAAATTGCCTCTATGACATGCTTAAGGTAATAAAACTCCCTAATCCCAGGAGTAGCCATGTATGGATATTTTGTTAAATACCTTTAAAAGGAATATTTAATTAAAATATGATATAAATGTAGTGGATTTACAATTAAAATTGTCACATGGGTATAATATGTGCACAATAATTAAGAAAAATCTCAGCTTGTACCTCAATAAGTAAATTTCATATTTTCATGTTGCACAAATGCATTAATTGGACACAATTATTTCTTCTTAAGAAAAACAAAACAAAATGAAACAAAAAACCCAAAACCACATAAAGCAGACAGATAGTTATGATATGCGGTTTGTGTACACCCAGAATGTTGTGTTTTACCTCAGGAGGAGGCCGCGAACATGACTCAAGTACGCTTTTGCTCCAGAGAGGGTTGATAGCCTGAGTAGCAAATTATTTCCTCTCCTGTTCATCCTGGCAGGAATACTTCTGTTGTATTTGTTCGACAATGTAGGATGGAGTGGTATGCAGAAAGCCTACGCTTTTCTGGATGAAAACTACACCTACACTAGCAAATAAAGGGAAGGGAGGGGCAAACTGTGAGACACAAGTGGCATGGAAAATGTTCTTTTCCTCCACCCTCCAAAGAAGGGAGACCTCGTCCATATTGCCTCCTGGGAGCAGTGTCCTTACGTCAGGTCTGGGCATGACCTAGGAAAACTCCAGCTGGCGTGTGTCAAAAAACTGCGAGTGTGCATGTTGATAATCAAGCAATATGTACAATCACAGACATTAGTCGGGCTCAGACTTTTACTTTCCCTGGCCCTATTTAGTTTATTAATATGGATATATGCATGGGCTGAATGGCAAGATTAGGACTTGACCCTAAATCCGGGAGCAGTTGTCTTTTTCTGATGGCTCCCCATGTGCACAATCTGACCTCAGAAGAGCTTTGGGGCCTGACTGCGGCACACTTACTGCAGGCCATAACTTTGTTTGCAAAGGTACCACATGCAAGGGAATCGCTCATGCTGCCGGGAGGAAGTCAGTACTGGTGAGACAGGATGCCAGCCTAGGGACTGAAATGATAAATTGAAGGAAATGGGAAGGAGACAGTGGATGGTGGATACATGATATGACAAAGATCATAACTTTATAAATTATGTCAGATAAGGATATTGATTATCAGCACAATTTAGGTTAATACACAAGGAAGTCTAAACAAAAAGACATCGTTTAGTCCTAGCATGATTTATAGGGTTAATGTTGTCATTCTGTCCTTTGAGCAATTTACGTTAGGTTTGGATTATCAGTTTTAAAACCTACCGTAAGTATTGCAGAAAGTATTACTGAGGAGGTATATAAATGCATTTACAATTTAGTTTCAGAAAAGGACTGAAAGAAATCTTCAGAATCACTACTAAAAAGACTAAACTCTCTATCAATTTTCTGGGACAAACCTGTTATTCCTTCTATTTTTTAACATTTGTTTTCCATCCAGAAAAGACAAGATGCTTGTGTAAAGATTTTCTTTTAATGTACTGATAACTATTCCAACAAAACATTTCAAATTTCATAGTAGCTTTTTAGCTAAAAAAATAATGGGTTTTGAGATAACAAAAGAAATCGTATCCCTTCAATCTTTTTGGTCTTCAACTGCAATGTTTAGGAAAAAAACAGGAGTGAAAACAGTTTAGACAGTGACTGGACAGGAGAATTATCACCCTAGTGCCTAGGGGAGAAAGAGCATTAAAAAAGCCACTCTTGATCTGTGTAAAGATCAGTCAGGCCATAGATTTCAGTTATGCCCTCAAATATAGCATGGAGGGTGCAGAAGAACATGGCATCATGACAGCAAGTGCATCAGCTTCTCCTTCCTTTAAAACAGAGGTTTTCATGCTAACAGTACACCCACTTCAACAGGGATAGAAGGCCTTGAGCTTTTATAGGGGTAGGAGCTACCTCTTATGCCTGGTAAATTAATGTATTTCCATTATGAGTTCTGTCTGTGTTTTGAACTCAGCTGGTGTTTTCTGTAGCAAAGAACTTCAGAGAGGGATGCAGACATGACAACGTATCATCAGTGTAACTCTGCTTTCCTTACAGAGAGGTTTCCTATCTGGCACCTGAGTTTCTGGACTTCACTCTTCCTTTAGATGTCACTGGTTCAACCAGCGGTAACTGGCAGCAGAGACATGGCAGTGAAGGAATAGATGTGTTTAACATTTAACATTGTTAACATTAAACATTTAACACAGTTTAATTGGCCCAAGAGACTCGCCCCAGGGTGACACTATCAGCCCCTAACAGATAGCAGAATTTATTTTAACTGCCGTGGTTGTAACACTCATGGCCAGTTTTATGTTTCACGGGAGTTCACTTAGTTACAAGAAAACAACCACAAACCATTATAAACCAACACCACAAACACTAATCTACAAAAGATTAATTTGATGCCATATGACAGCGAACTTTGTCAGAAAAGAATGGCAGCTTCATTTTTATAAAACCATTCTGCATATGTCACTTCCAGTAAAATATATTGTTGAGCTTATTAAGAGCATAGATTTTTCTCCTTCCTGTCAAAAATCAGGAAGGGTATTAATCCCTTCACATTAGCCTTAGATCAGTACATTACCATTCAATCTGAACTTTCAAAGTGAGAATGCAAAATTATGAAGCACAGCAATAACCCCTGAGGTATGCATGTATATCTATATACACATATGCATGCAAAGAAATGCACATGTTAATTTATGTGAATGAGTTTTATTTGTGTACAAGTATGTCACAAATCTTCAATACATATAACAGGACCGAGCAGAAGAATTCAGTAAACGCATTTGAATGTTATAGTTTTTCTCCCATATAGGGATGTTCCAATTCACTATGGTTAAACATGAAGTGACTATTTTTGGAAAACAGTCATCAAAATTAGTATTCCTTAAGAAGTTTTTCATAGGCGCTGAACACTAGGAATAATTATGTTAATTCGGTTGTTTTGGACTGCTCAATTCAATGCTCAATTCAAATTATGGTGATTTTCATAGATAATATCTTGTTTTCTTTTTTTTTCCTTTTAAGAAGGGAAAGCTTTTAATTATGGTATCCATCATGACCCTTCTGACATCAGTTAGACAAGCAACATTTAAGAAAGGGAGTGCGAAATGTGAAAAACAAAAGAGGTTTGTTATTTCTTGAAGACTTGAACGACTTATTGGAACAACTCTATACCCTTTCATAGTTTTGGAACAGGCAGATTAGTCTGGTCAGACAGGTCACTGCTGGCATCCCACTTTCTATGGTATCAGTCTAGACTGATTTCTACTGCACTACATGATGTTTTTGTTACAGGAGATGGAGTCTCATTTGAGATGCACTGTTTGACAAGACAAGGAAACAGGTTTCAGCAGGGCAGAAATTACAAAAGGAAAATCTTCCAGCTAAGCTTCTTCTCTGGTTCATAGTAATAAAAAATCCTACCTGCCTATTTTAGTCCAAAGAGGGGAAAGTAAAGGAAGACTGAAAAACAAACTATCGCCTCAGACATGAACAGCTTTGTGTTCATAATGCCAATACCTGCTCAGTAACATGCACTTGCCATCCAGCTCATCTCTACTACTCTGCATCATGCTGAGTAGCCTCTTACTCCACAGGCTGTTCATTTCAAATCTGTGAAATTGCAGAATTAAGTTATAACTAATTGCCAGAAGACATATTATAGTATTAAGATTGGGCAAAAACTCTCATTTTGAAAGGTGCTGTATGCATCCGCATCCAACCAAGTCCACATCCTATACCCGCACAAACACGGATATATTAAAGGTAAGATAAATGGAAATGTGACTGTTTCCCTTTGGGCACACAGAATTACTGCACCACTCCCCAACGATGGAGAACATGGAGAAGAGCACCTCTTCTGTGTTCACTGCATGATTCATTTACATTCCCAGGAGAGCACCCAAATACTTAAAATGGATTCTTCTAACAAGCACATGTATGATCAAGGTTAAATTAATTTAGTAAGAGGTTTTGGCCATGAGTTCTCACAAGAGAGATCAGGCACAGAGATACTGATTGTTGTGTCCATGACCTCTAAGACATAATTTAAGAAAGCTGCACTGTTTTAAGGGTCCACTGACAAAGGGTCCATCTGCCTTGTGTCCTGTCTCAAACAGTAGTATTGCCGAGTAACTACAGAAGAATAAAATCAGAACAAGCATATGTGCTAATTCACCACCTCACCAATACTCTCACAACATCTGTTTTCATCTCAGGGATTTTTCCAATCCCATGCAAGCTCCTTGCACCCACAAGGGTCTTTCATGATGAACCCCACAGGTCTGCTGTCCATTACAGGAGGAAACACTTCCTTTCTGTTTGTTCAAAGCCCAATTCCCCTTAGCTCCATATGGTAGTCCATCAAGTAACTTAATGTCAAACAGACTAAGTCTGTTACCTGTCAATCACCACTGATATCAGAGTTAAGTTACTTCATAAATTAAAAAGAAAAATAAAATTTAAACAGTGGCTAGGTTTTGGTTCTCTGGAAGGAGTGGCAAGAGGATGTCACACTTAACTTAGGTTCAGAAATCTCTCTGTGTCTGTGTTGGTAGTAAAACCTTAGAATAGTACTAGAAAACAGTATTTCTTCCCTCAGCCTGCAACCTGGCAGATTATATAAAGAAACCTTGCAGCATCTGATAAGGTTTACTGGACTTTCCTCAGGAAATTGCCCCATCCCTTGCTGAAGACAAGATACTGAGTAGAATAGAGCTCCCATTCATAGGATGAAAAAAATCACAAGGATTATTTTTTAAGGCAAGACAGTACTACTTGATAACCTCATGTTGGCCTACAAGGTACAAGGCATAGGATTTCTTCCCTTCTTTGAAGAAAATAAATTGTTTGATTAAAGTAGCTTTCTGATCCTATCCTGGACCAGTCCTCCACGGCATTCCCAGTTCCTCTGTGGTAACCTTTACATGCCTAAGGTAATGTTCATATGACAAGACTGCGTTTTAAGATGTCATCCCTACAACTCTCAGTAATAGCTTAGTGATTACTCTAAATGGTCTTGTCACCAAACATGAATCATTTGAGAATCTGAAATCCACCCTTACTACACTGTCTAACAATGAACATCATGGGCCACCTGCACAGTTCCCTGAGCCTGTGGGCATTCTGCCTGTAACTGTTGAGCAAACCTGTGAAAAAGATTTGTGACCATCACATTTATGGCATATTAGTCAAACGCCGTCCATTTCCTGGCTTGCATTCCTGACTCTATTGTGCGTAGGGATGAGGGTATCCTAGAAAATAAAGATGCTTATCTGAAAGATGTTTTCATATTTTTCAGCTGAGGCATATTTTTCTATCAGAAATGAAGCCACGTGGATGGTGTAGTCCTTAACGTTGGGTATCCTACAGTCAATTCATACAGCAGAGTACGATGCTACACAAAGTTACGTTAGGTCTGAGCGTGTGGGTGCTGTGTTAGTTCTGTATAAGATCCCAGGAACACACAGCACATTAGGGTAGCACAAGCTGGACCTATATTTAGCTACTGTTTCTAGACACACCACAGACAAGTTTGATTAGTTTCCTAAACAAACCATGCAAGAACATTGTATTAGCTGCCCTGACTTAGGTAACAGCTGATCACAAAATATAGAGCAACAGTGTCTTCAGTACAGTGTTGCTGCCATAATCACATGAAAACCAAAGTCCTTATCAACAATACTTAAATTTGCTGCTCTAGAGAAAACACCAATCTTGAAACAGATATAAGCAACCTCATCAGAGGAAACAGAACGTAATCAGAAATACATGAATGATAACTGGAACTGCCTAAGAATGTTTTATTAAATACTCAGCAGACAAAGAACAACTTAAAAAAAAACAAAAAAAGAACCTAATTTAGATGAGATTACCAATAAGTTTAAAATTTAACAAAATGGAAAAAATAAAAATACCAGTACTAAATATAAGTCAGAAAACTGGATTTGTAGAAAATATTTAAAGGAATCAAAGTAACTCCTGGAAAAATCTAAAGTCAACAGAGATAAGAAAATGGAGCAAGAAAATGGAGGGGGATTTTTAGAAACAAAAAAAATCCAAAAGTGGCATTAGTTCATTATTAGAGCTGGTAGAATTTTCATTAACAACAGTAAGACCTTACGAAAGGCAGAAGTTCAGTAAATAAATTTCTTGTGCCCTTGGGAAAAGCTTGGTCAGATTTGAATGGTGATTTTTATTTCAGCCATTAGTAAGGAAACATGGAATCTAGTTTAAAAAACACATGTAGGATCACCAGGACTTCAAACCTTGTTAAAAGAACTTTTAAATAAATGTCATAGAAAAATGCTTTCTGGACCATTACGGTTCATTTTTAGTATACCTTCGGGCACCATGAAAACCCCACAAGACCTGAGGAAGAAAAAGTGTGCCACTACTTAAATGGTATGACCTAAATAACTATAGGACTGTGAGACAGAAATAAGCAGGTAAAATAATGTAATGAAAAATTTGGGACTTGATTAATAAAAATTTACAGATGTGGAAGACAATTAATGCCAATCCACAAAAGTTTATGAAAGCAACTCTTCAAACTAACTTGCTATTTTTGTCTAGATTAAAAGTTTATTTAATAAATACAAATATTTATGTTGCTGCCAACATCTGACTTGGTATTCTGGTTCTAAACTAGGATATTCTGATTAATTAAAGGAATACAAAATGTATATGGCAAACAAACAAACAAAAAAAAGGGATTAAAAACTTACGTTCTGTTACATTTCAAGACTTGCTGTATAATTCCTACTAAGTATATACGGATTTTAGTTACATATTTCCACTTAAGAGAATTTTTACAAGTTATTTGAACTAAAACAAAAAATCACTGTTGATAAAAGGTGACACAGCATGAAAGTAAATAACGCAGAGGACAAAACCCAGATTTTGTTTAAGAAGTAGAAAGCAGTTTAGGAAATATATCCAGAATCAAACAAAGAAGCAATCCCAGAAAGAAATTTCTTTGAATATATCTGGAACATAAAGTCCAGGAGTGTTCCTGAATCCCCAGATGCAGACGCTGGCCCCTGTCACATCCTGACTTCCCATTAGCAGGCTATCTGGATGTGCACCAGCCATTTCCCACATCCCCGTCTCCATGAAGGTGAAATCTAAGCACACAGTCTTGTTATCCAAGGAGCAAGCAGGATCTGGGGTATCTCCTGGTGTTCTCTTGCAGGTAAGCTTAGATGTGGCCTTTGAAAAGGAATTGCTGCTTGCAGAGGCAATTGCAATGGTAGGGTCAAAAAGGTGATCCTCGAGGGTATAATTACAGAAGGTGAAGCAGCAGCGGGGAGGTCAGATTGCATCTGCATTTGGCAACAGCGCAGCCTCTATTGGCATGCTAACTCCTTTTGTCTGACCACATTTCAGGGATGTTATAGATTTCAAAGCCTCACAGGAAAGTTTCAAGGACATACAAAAAATGGAAGCATTTAATTGTAAAAGTCAAAAGATGATCAGTCTGACTATAAGAACTGAAGGACAAAGCATTATTTGATCACATGCTATATACGTTATTAAATTTGCCCACACAGAGCAGAAGTTTAAAAAGAAGTCTCCTGAATCTATAAAACCAACTCACAATGAGATTAATAGGCAGAATTTGAAGGTAAACATGACTGGCTAGTTTTTGAAAGACAGTTTTCAGATGGAAGGGAAATTATTTCATGGATTCTTCATTATAGAAGATGACATACTAGGTGATCACATTGGGCCTACGTGTTAATCTTTGGGTATGAAACAGCCTTAAACCATGTTTGAGACGAAAATTTACTACAAAAGCCCCTCCCCTTGCCAATCCTTTCACCTGCACATGCCAGGTCCTGTGTTGAAAAAATGACCATTTATTCCTTTGCATCTTGTCCCAGTCCTCACCTAACAGTGCATTGCATACAGCCTAGCACTAATAAGCTTACTTAAATTTAACAGATAGCTTAGCCAGTGTTTGAAAAGAAAGTGTTAAAAAAACCCATCAAAAACCACAAGACAAATTCTATCCTCAGTTATACCTATTCATCCTCATTAATTTTAATATGTCAGCAAGTATAAGTGAGATCAGAATCTGACCCTACAGTCATCACATATGAACACTACGTCTTGGTACCTAACTAGTTAAAAGTAATTTTGCATGTATTATCACAACCTAGCAACGCACCCATGCAAAATAAATTGTATATGTAAATAAACTGGATATAAACACCAGATCTGTGTTGTCAGATAAGAATAAATCCTCCCAGTGTCATTTTCTGAAAATTCATAAAGATGCAGACAAAACTATCTACTTCACTATTTTCTTCAGTCTATCTAACCATAACTAAATTCAATTATATTATCTCTCAGAAAATTGGGAATATGGATAGTTATCATACAACATGCATTGTATGTTTAACTCATACTCTACAGTTTTGCTGCATTAGCAAAACCAAATGTGATAAGATTGTTTTAACATGAGAATGACAGAAAAACTGGTCATTTACATTATATGTTCCCTGCAGAAGTTTGAGATTGTTTTCTTAGTTGATGCATCAGTTTTAGCGTAGGAGAAACAGATTATGGATAGAATAATAGCACAGTGAAATAACCAAATTGTCTGGGGAAGAAAGAGAAACAAAAGGTTTTTTCAAAACTGTGCAGAAAAATGTTGGTTTAAGTGTCATGCCAAAAAAAAATCAGCATTACATTCAACATTTTCAGTACATTCCCACAAGGCAAATACTGACTCCAGGAGCAAGATACATAAGCTTGAATAAAACAAGGGGCCATGAGGAACAAAAAGTGGGCAAACTCACTTTCACAAAAAAGATGAAGCAATCCTTATACTCTACAGGACCTGTATTTACAAGACCACTGTTTTCCAGGTTTACAACTGTCTTCAGCAGGGACTGTGCTTCATAACTCCAGCTTTTAGGGACTTAGAAAGGGAATTCACATTCATATTAAATAACAATAACTAGGATAGTGGCTTTTTTTAGTATATGTGTATTCCTATTAATTATAGAATCCAAAGAAATAGCCATGTCTTCCTGTAAACTATATTGCACATGTCAGACAAGGGTTAAAACACATCTTGAGCTAAAGAGTAGAAATCCTTATGTCTGGCATTCTCTCCCTGCCATTAATAAGCTCTTAGTTAAGTCCTGGATTAATTGTATAGGAATTTACTTAAAATGAAAATGGAAAAGCACCTAAGGATGAAACCATTTGGTCTGTAGCACCTTGTTTGTAGCACTTGTAGTAGCACCTTTGGGTGAGACAATCTCTCTGTGCCTCAGTTACCCACCAATATCATGGGTCATAACAACCTTTCTGAAGTAGACAAAAATTCAGTGCAAAAGAAGACAGCAAGATCATTTACTTTATTAGGAGGTGGATTCTTTGGAAACTACGGTGATTCTGTCTGTACATCATTGAGCAATGCTTACAGTTAGATGAACTGCATTAACGTTCAACAGAGAGCAGATAAACGTCATCAATTGTGCATAACACTGTGCAGTGACACCTTTGTGATCTGAATGTCCCTGCTAATGAAACAAGTTGTGTGCAGGAACAAAAGAACCTGAAACGTAGTGCTGAGTTGTTAAATAAATATGTATTCTTGTATTCCATTAATTGTTTTTCAAATGAACACTTACAATGGTGCTTATTTATTTATTTTAAAGTAAGTTTTTCAGACAGGAATATCCTGAGGGGAAGCCAGGGTAGGAGGAACAGGAAAGCCAATGGGCTAGGACTAAACCAGTCTTTTGAGAAAAGCTATTTTCATGGGTGACTTTTCTCTTCCTAGCTATTTGACAACTTCCAAAATTTTGTATCATCAGTGGGAAAAGAGATTTTTTTCCAACTCAATTAGAGCACATTTTCCTAAAGAGAGTTGATCATGAGGAGAAAAAGAACCAGTCTAAACAGGCTGCTACTGCTGCTGTTGTATATAAAATACATAATCATAACAATAATATTTAAAATATCTAATTACCAGTGGAAGAGATTGCCTATTTCTTTATGTTTATACAAGCATTTGGAAGTGAAGCAAAAATAGCTGATAGGGGAAAAGATTTCTTGTTTGTTTGTTTTAATGTGGATATTTTTTCCCATAATACCTATATCTTCTGTACTTATCGTGAAAGCTATAAATACAAAAATAATTCAACTTTTCAAAGTTTTCCATATGTTTTCCCACACATGTTGGGAAAAGATCACAACACTTGAAGTTCAGTATTTTATTTTGAAGTTGAAATCTTTTCAGAAAAATTAGTCAATGCAGCCTGATTTACAGAGAGTCCAGGCAATCTCAAGTCCTGATCCAATTAGAGAAAAAGTATCGCTGCTACCCATACCAGGGAGAAAATTTTGCTGCCTAGCTCTTGTGCTAGAAGTGCCTGCTGTCCCTCTTGTTTTTATCTTTTTGTTCACTTTACAGTGGATCTTGGGAACAGAGCAATTTACAAGTTTGAAGCAATCAAGAAAACAGTGGCCTAGAGTGAAAAACAAACCAAACTGACAGTAGAATAATGAATTGCAGGATCAAAGTGTATATAGGAATTATTTTTCACCAGTAAAAATTCAGTCACTTCCCTGCTGCATTGGGGAAAGTGTGCAATAACATTAGAAACCAATTTTGGAAAAAGAGAAGAAAGATACATCCTATACAGTTGTGCTTATAGAATGTGGGGAAAGACAAGAAGTTTAAAAGCAGCACAAAATCAGTAAATTCAAGGAACTATCATCTAAGGAAAGAAAATCACTGTGGAGTCCACTGATAACAATATACTGCTTTTATTTGTCTATCAGCTCTAGAGCATGGCTCAATATATAATGCTCTCTAATGAACTACTTTAAATATAAGAAACAATCTTACTCTGCACCATGGTTCTGTGCAGAGAAGGTCTGAGATAGCAAGGGAAGGATTAAAATTGCATTTTATTCTCATCTTTCCCATAAGCATTAAGCAACCACTAAATGTAACCAAACACACCATATTATATCTTCAAGTTGCACAACAAAATCACATGCCTATCCATCATGGCCCCTTAAGCTCAAAAAGACCTACTTGAATACATATGCCCTCCAGCGTAATCCTGCCTTTTATTTTGCCCATCTCAGTTTAAACACGAATCTGGACTTTTGCTATTATAGCAAACCATCATCGGGCGTATGTTGCCATTCTGCTTCTATTGAAAAAATATGCCAACTTCTCTGACAGAAAATACTATATAGTTTGAACTAACCTCAAGATACGCGACCCGAGGTTCATTTCTGCAGTGCAGAATCACTGTGCGATCAACGAAGAAGGTCACTTAGAAGTGTGCCAAACCAGAGGCGGGAGAGAACTGACAACTGACTTAACAGTTAACAGGCCGTTTGGATTCGCCACTGGCAGACCCAGAAACGGAGGCACAGTGGTGATGGAAATACTTTTACAAAACAGGGAAAGGACTAAATAAAAGCAGGTCACTGCCCACATGTTAGAAAAACGTGTATCATCGCACATATACACTGATCTCTGATAAAAATCCTAATTTTGCAACTGTTGGGCTTCTTTTCCAACTTTCTTCATTTACAGAAAGATGAAACAAATACGACCAAGTCAAAACAGTTACATTTTATACTCCCTTTGCGTTGATGTAAATACCTTTGCAGTGGAAATTCACATCTCTGGTATTCAATAGAACAATACACATGAAAGCAAACTAACCACCAAAGTTCATCCACCCACACAAGAAAGGCTAGGAACCTGCCTGTTAAGACTGGAAGAGAAAAAGTCAAAAGCAGAATAAAAAGGTAGGTAAGTGGACAGAGTCGAGTCTTCTGACTGCAGAAAACACCTTCAAAGAGCCCTGAATGTCCTGCAATCACTGCTGCTCCCCACAATCTTCCTATATGAGAGAAAGCAGAATTTTGTGCTGTGACTACAGTTCTTCTGACTACTACTTCATGTGTTTTGTAGAAGGCAGTTTTGCTTTTCTTTTGTTTAAAGAACTCATCCGGTATTTTATTGTCATTTTCACATTAGTGGAATTAAGTAGTTTTGTCATTTATTATATTATGCCCAGCAATGATCAATAATCTCTTTAATACATAACTTTGAAAAGTATGCTGTTAAAAAAAATAAGCCACCGGGTTTTGGTCACAGCTCAGCGACATCTGATCAGGCCAGATAGTAGTCACTGAATGGCTGTCAGATCGCAGATAGCTGAGATTTCCGAGCAAAACTGTGATCAGCATGCAGCTCCATTAATCTACTCCTTTCCATTCTTCTCATGTGTCGTATAATAATGGTAATGAACCAGGAAGTGAGTATTTGTAGACTGCACAATAGACATAAACAATTTATCATTTTCTGTTTAATTAAAGAACAACAATAAAAAGAATATTATCCATAACGGTCCAGAGTCTGCTGAAGGATTCAAGATCAACATACAGCTAAATGACTGTGAGGCCCCCAGTGACCTCCACAGATGAGCCCCAGGAGACTAAAGCAGCCCTGGTGCAAGAAAGTAAAAATTCTGTGAGCGATGCTGGTGCAAATTTGAGTTATGATAGAGATGTTGAATAAGTATAACTTACAGTTTGAGAACTAAAAGAAGCAAAAAGGAAAAGGAAATAGCTAAAGAAAAAAAAAGGATTTTTACGGTAGTATTTCCTCTGCGCACACTCAGAGGCACTTACACATGCGTGCACAGACTGCATTGTGTGAAACAAATTAACCACTGGGAAAAAAAAAAAAAAGAAATCCTACCACATAATTAGCAACGAGTTTAATTGCAGGTACTAACCTGCTCTTTCTGGCAACACCCTCCAGTCATGTTTTTAATTGGGCTTGACTGCGTCTCGCAAGCCCGGCCGGCAGCGAGGCGCGGTGCAGCGCGCAGCGAGGCTCTCTCCGGGAGAGTTGTGCTGGTGCCTTGACCCCTTTTTGCAGCTGGCTGGTGCCAATTGCTGCCACGCGTTGGCATAGGGTCGTCTCAAACAGCCAGGGGAATGCATTCTGTCTTTGTTCTTCCCAGAAACGTAACATTTAATTTTTCCTCTGGAGATGCCACCATAGCAAGAGCAAAGGTTTAAACTGCATTACTTCCCACACCTATTGGCTAAGCTGTACTTTATTCATAGCTTGCGTCAAGTAATGAGATTATAAACTCATGCTGCACGTGAATGCACAGCACAGCAGTCACGCTTGAATGAAAGAAGCCCCAGGAAATTTAACTTCTACGTGAACTATATTTACCTTTTAAAAGGCCTGCTTTCTATCAAGCTAGAAAATGTGGACAAAGCAATGGAACAAGCTGAGGAAGCAAGGGAAGAGTGTATTACCTCTGTAGACATCCCTCAGCTTGCAGCCTGCCTTTGGCACTCGGGAGCCGTGATGTGCCACTTCCCGGAGTGAGCCAGGGAACTGAGGGCAGCCAGATTCTCAGCAGCAAGGCTGCTGCTTTTATTGGTTTTGTGCACTCAGGGAATTTTCTTTCCTAATTCTGAAAAGGAGTAGTCTTAAAATTTAAGAGCAGTCTCATAAAGAATATTTCTGACTGCTAAAATTACTTTCATGCCTCAGTCTCCTTATCTGTAAAATGGGATTCAAAAGACAAAATGGCTTTCAAAGGCAAAATGCTTGAATGTCGATGGTTAAGCCAGCAGGGTAGCCTACCATAGGTATTCTTTCTCCTCAGCTCTCTGCAATGTAGAAATAGCTGGTTTTCAAGCATATCAACGTGCAGCCAGCCCTGCAATACTAACTAGTTTGTCCTGCTTTCAATATTGTTTTACCTTTTTAATCAAGCTTTAACTGAAATCTCGTTAAGTCGCCAACCATTCAGAAGTGTTCCTGATTTCTACTGTCTTACTTTTCTGTAACCATACAATAATTTGCAGACGGGCTTCACCTCACCCGGTAACAGTTGTTGGAAAGTTACTTGCCTCATTTAAGTTCATCATCCATCTATAGTCAGTGAAGTGAGAGTGCCACATCCAGGTAAGTGACTTGTTCTAGGGATACCTACCCTAGAATGGCAGAATCACTCTCGGCGGAGGTTTTCCTCTTGCCAGTGACCATTGAAAGTGTAGATATCAAACTTAGATGGCATGCCTTGCTTAAAGCAACTGAAGTTAATCTGTGATTCATCTCCCTAATATGTTGAACTTCTAAACTAAAGACCATTTGTGTGCTGTTCTCCCTTGTGATCTGTGTCTATGGTCATCAGCTGATCATCTGAGGTTATACCTGAAGCACACAACAGATGGTCCTTCTACAGCCTCTGTATATTTGTTTTTTCTCACTATGAAAATAAAAAAGAGCATGAGGCAGTAAGGCCAAAGTTGGTGTACAGTAGGATCTTGTGCAACATTCAACATAACTGAATCCAAGGCATATATCCAGATCTCAAAATGGAAATAGATGTAGAGCACACCATATATGGAAAAATTAATATCAGGTGATTTTAGCTAAGAAAAAGAAAGCTAAATAACAAAAGATGAATTATAAGCTTCTGGTTATGAGCTTATATATACTTGATCAGATCATACATTATTATAATCCTGGGAATCTGTGAAAATTTCACAGCCCAAATTAGTATAATCACAGATTATACACTGTGGAGAGAATTGCACAGTCTTATCAGGCTCAGAGAGAATAAGATGTCATCTCAAAGCTGTGGATGCTCAATCTCTATCAATTCCTGAAGAGCACTCCTTTGGTGTGCAGGTCCCCATGACCTATCTGCTTTACCACAGTCTCCATCAAACATTCAGATAGAATATTTTGCTTCAGAAAATGAAAAGCTGTTAGGAAAGTTCCTGCCTGAGTGAAACACTGTGGAAACAGGACGTTCTTATTGCACACAGACTTCTGCTTTCCACATCTTTACATGGACGAGAATCTGGTAGTGGGAGCAGGGTACAGGAATAAGTTTCTATCCTCAGAAACCTCCTTTCTGTAAAGTTTGTTCCACAAAATGGAGAAACAGCAATATAAATAATATGGTCCTGGTATTACCATATTTTCTAATTACCTTGCCATTTAAACGAAACCAAATAAAAATTAAAAAACAAAACAAAACAAACAAACAACAACCCCCCCAAACCCCAAAACCCACAACGCCAACAAAAAAAACCCCAACACTAAAGTGCTAGTAAAATGTCTCCATATATTTTATTTTTAACTCCAATCTTCAATATTAAGTCATGCAATTAACAAAGTATTCCTTTATAATAACTAACACTCTTCCTTTTTTTCTTCTGTGTTCTGTGGATTATTGTCTTTAATGTTTATAAATGGAACTAATGCAAAGCTGTGTGCTTTATATACATAAAAAAAGGTTTCAGCAAAGAATAATTATAGCAAAGAAGCAGAACACGCAAATAAATTGGTATTCAAATATAGTAGAGGCAATATGCTGCCTTCAGATTTCTGCTTTTCCTAGTTTCTAAACTCCAGTAACACTGTGCAAGCTGAAGTAGTATCTTTCTCCAGCATGCTGGTGCTTGTATTACAAAAACAGTACTTGGCTCTTTTCTTCCACAGGAGCATCTGCTCCACTGACAGTCCCTAGCGTACCAGCTTTGTTTTGTCCAAGGCACCAGTGATGAGTAATGGATCTGGCTAATCCTGATAATGTATGATGTAATTGTCAGAGGGGTTTAATTATCAGAACATTACATGTGGGATTATTCTGTAGTACGGTTTTTAGTTCACTTACAGACAGTTATAAATTTGCAAGACCTGTGATAAGTTGTAGTTATCCAATCAGCCATCATATTAACACATTTCCTCTACCATGTTTGGACGGACAGAGACAGAACACAGAAGCTCAGCTTATTACTTACAAAAGTAAATGATCTATATCATTCCATAAAACTATCATCAGAGCACTTTTGGGTCTAATATAAATCCAACTCTTCTACCAGAAGTTAAAATAAAAATGTTTGTAAGATTTCAAAATCACTAGGCAATCACACAGGCAGTAAAAGTTTTTTTCTCTAAGTAAGTGAAAGTGATGATTAGCCAGTGTTAAGCCTTTACCAGTGCTTTTAAGGTCTGACCCTTGAACAACATTTTTCTTTGTCGTAGGAGATCCTCAGACTGAGAAAGGACTGAGAAAGTCCAATTGGTCTCTGCCTGCCCTGTAACAGCACAGAAAAGGTGCTATAGCTTTGTAAGCTGTTGTGGGACGCAGTGATGACTATCATCCACAAGAGACAGAGGCAAAGGGAACATCAGCTCTTTAGTGAATACTCTCACACACAGACCAGTGGGGTGCTAGGTAGGAAGAATATTCAGTAGGGAAACTGGCAATGCTGAGCATGCTGGGGTCTGAAGGGTGACTGAGATCACTAGAAAATGCCAAAAAGAAGCAGTTAAAATATATATCTACATATGCTTTTTGCTCAACTGTCCCCTCAGCGAGCCAGAAACAAATTAGCTGTCCTAGACCTGAATGATGAATAATCCCTAAGTTCTTGCTGTCAAGAAATGCAGCTTTTTTCCAGCTCTAGCTGTGACAGAACAACCATAAATTAGCCCTCAGCAACCTTCTCCACTTCAGTAGGCAAGAGCACAGGAGGTAGGAGTACCTGCGATTAAACAGATGGAGCTGCAGGTTTGGGTTTCTAGCTCCCTTGGTGCTAGCCCTAGCTTTGCCACTGACTTTATATCACATCAAATGAATGACTATATCTCATGTTTTAAAAGAAAAAAAAAAAAAACAACAAACTGCAAAGTTTCTCTTGGAATTTTTTTTTTGGTAGAGGAACCCAGCAATCCCAGCTCTTATTGGTGACCTATGATGGTGAATGCTCTTCAAGATTTATACAACTATATAAAGCATACACCGTAGCTGGTCCTTCACGCCAAAAAGATCAATTTCTTTTGTCAAAGTTTCTATCCTGACAAGTCAACAAATATCAGCTCTTGTATATATGTTCAGGTCACTTCTGACGACTGATTAAACTCGGTAACATATGAGTCATTTTTGACAGAGACGACCCTATATCCACATACTGTCCTTTTGCTTGACAATGGATTTCCATCAATAGGTATAACTGCCAAAGAAAAGTAACACAATATAATAGTGTTTATTGTTTTTCTGACTCCCTTATGCTGGTGAATCTTTAACCATCTTACTAGTATGTGTCTCAATATGTCATTCCTGCAATAAGTTTACATAAAGATGAGGCTTATCTAGCGAAGACAGTAGGTGATAGAATAAGAAGGATGCCATGTTATTTCCTCTTATATTGTTTTGTGGTTGATAAACCCATCAGGATAGAGACTGCAGGTAAATTGTTTTTACCACTGAAGTTATCAAAAAGTCTGCTTCTGACTTTGAGTTGGAACTTCCTTTGGTGTAGTATATAGAGTTATATATCACCATAATGATCCTTGAATTCTTCCTCAGATCTTTATGCACTTTTCAAATTTGTATATTTCAGATGTAACCTCTGAAGATAATTAATTTAATTCTCCTGAATATCATTACACTGCTGAAGAACATTCACTTTGCATCAATGGGTCACTTCAAAAAAAATTAAAATTATCTGAATGTCCATTTAATTTTCTTCCAATGTTGAAAATTCATGTCTGGAGAGCTGGTTCTAGCATCTTTTTCTCTTCTAGCACTTTGAGTCCAGGTCTCTTCTAGGGCTGCTGCTTCTCTACACAAATTCAAAAACCTGAATTTTTTAGCATTTTATTTATGTCTCACTTCTTTCTACAGAAGACTTATGAAAATACTTGAGATATGTGATTTAGATCAAAGATCTTCCCATCTTTAAGAATAAATAATAAAGAACAAAGAAATAATTTGAAATATCATCCATGAAAAAAAAGTCCTTAAAACTCTTTCATACAAAATTTAGGACCTGTATTTTCCTAAAATATTTTAAAGGGAGTTCTGTCACCAAAGGAAGGGCACTGAGTCAGATGGACCTTTTATCTATTGTGTTATAGCCAACACATCAGCTAATTTCAGAGCAATGGGTAGGAGTTTTTGCAGCATTTGAAAACAACCCAGGACATCAAGCTTAAAAATTATAATAAGATTCAAGTTCATGCTGAGTAGTGTAAGCTTTCCCTGTCATTTCTTTTCACATATCTGCCTTCTTGGTGTTTCCTAATGAAGACTTAGAGCTACATCAGAAACCGGAGCTAAATTTTCTTGGCTTTCTCAATGACTGGTGACAATACTGTAACTCAGGTCTATAACAGGAACACAGGACTGGAATTGACTTTTGATAGAGCTAAATGCAGTCCCCAGCTCTCGCATCATGTAACCGCTTCATAAACTTGTCAAGTTTAGTTAAAGAAACAGTTAGGTTTTTCCTTCTCCTCCTGTGGCAGGAACTGAAACGTTCCAGCACATTGCTGTTGTAATAGTTAGGGACTTTCTTCTTATTTTCAAGTAGATTTTAGATCCAATGAGTTTAAACCCATTGTTTCTATGCCAGCAGTATCCCTTCAATAATTTTTCTCCCTATTTGGTGCTTAGTCCACTATAGAAAAGCTTGAGAGCATATCATCTAGAGTGTATCCATAAATAAATAGGGACAGGGACACAGATGGAGAACCCAACCACTCAGTCTTACCGAATCACCTGTATGCCTCAGTCAGCATCTTGTTCTGGCTAAGGATCAAACCTAGAATGTGTCCATGCACATTTGTTCAACGTCACATCTAAACCACAGCATCTTTTAGCGAGTTCAAACCTTTTCCATCCATATGCCCAAGATATCTTGTCAGTGTGTGTTTTATCATAACAGTGTGTGTTATGGTCTCAGAATAGTGCACCAATCTAGTTTCTTTCCCGTACCTATGCCATGGGAAGTATCTACTTGGAGTGATCTGTTCAGTGCTCCACAGGATTGCGACCGCCTCACTTGTGTGTCAGGTACAACTATCTGTAACTGGCACAATCACAGAATCACAGATTAGTTTGTGTTGGAAGGGACCTTTAAGGATCATGTAGTCCAACCCCCCTGCAATGAGCAGGGATATCTTCAACTAGATCAGGTTGCTCAGAGCCCCGTCTAACCTGACCTGGAATGTTTCCTGGGATGGGGCATCTACCACCTCTCTGGGCAATCTGGGACAGTGTTTCACCTCACTCATTGTGAAAAATTTCTTCCTCTCATCTAGTCTAAATCTACCCTCTTTTTTGAGTTTAAAACCATCACCCCTTGTCCTATTCCAACAGGCCCTGCTAAAAATTCTGTCCCCATCTTTCTTGAGTGATGTTAATTCACTTTTTAGAACATTTCAACAGGTAAAATATTTTTCATCAGATGCTCATCAAATCAAATTCTCACTTAGTCAAGATTAATTTCTCCCATTGGAGTGTTGCCCACAGAAGGAGGGAGACTCTTT
>NW_010545823.1:32129-37182 GCF_000687285.1 Phaethon lepturus
GTGTCCTCAGTTTTCAATTAGTTTGGTAGGACATAACAGTGCATATTCTTTGTAACACCTTTAGTAGTTTACACTGGCTCTTCTCTGGTTATGTCTCCTCAGAAGTGTATGTCTGAGAATCCATCCTTCATTATCTCTACAAAACTTTTTCTCTACAAAATTGTGTTACAAAATGAAAAATCAAGTCTTGTAGATAGAGCTATAGAAGAAAGTGCCAGGATTAAATGGATAATCAAATGCCATAAAAAGCCCCAGTCAAATACCTTTTTCTTCTACCATCAATTCCTCTTATTCTCATCTTAGCAATAGAAGAAGGCAGAAGAGAAATAAATTTAAAGGTTTTTCCTCTTCCTAAACTTTTACAGCAAGCTTTTAAAATAAACTTTATAACTTTCAACTGACAGCAGTTCTTTTTATTCATTGTATACAGTGGAATCTAAATAGATTATTGTATAAAAACCTGGTAGCTTCCTGAATCATATTATGTCCTGTAAAGAAGCCCTCTTGAGAACACAGAAAAGGCTACTGCTCTACCACCACATGAAAATCAGGTGATGTTGTCAGATGTCATCATTATAATTTTCTGTATTTGCAGAGCTGATGTTTTTAATAAAGGATGTGTATACCTCTCTAATTCAGAGGTGTCTTTGTCTAGACACTAGATGTGCCTATGTTACCTTGTCATGCAAAGTGGGTGACCACAAGAAGTGAGACTCTGCTGAGTGTACACCATGCACCAGGGGACTGCTGGACTTACAGTGAATAGTCGTCATAACATAAGCACATACCAGGCACTGTGGGCAGGCAGCTTGCTGTCTGCTTTGTGTCCATCACACAGAAAAGGATCGGAACAGATGATTCCTGAAGTTACTCTAACTACAACAGTACCATAAATCTAATAGAAATCTAATGTAGGAAGAGGTGGGAAAAACATTTATTGCTAGCTCTTACTTGATATTGTATAACGCTGCACCCTGTTTTTTGCTGAATAAAATGCAGTTTAACATGACATGATGCAATCAATCAGGTATCCACTATCACCTGTCGTAGTAGGCATCAAAACAGATTTTCTGCTGGAAGCAGTTGGCTGTTATGAACTGACGGACTTGGATAATGACATAGAGAATGAAAATTCCATTCTGAAAAGGATCTTTAAATATTTCTTCACTTTTTCCAGTTAGTAAAATCTTTAAAATCCAAAATTCCTCGTTTTCCAAGAAGAAAATTTGATATAGTGGATCATTACGGTTGACTAGAAACTCTGCTTCAAGCTGGAAATACAGCATATTATATCAACAACATAAAATATAACCTACGGAAATGAAAAGTCATTAGAAAGACAAAAGTATTCCAAAATGAAAAATTAAAACCTGTCCTTTCAAAAAACTCTCATCAAATGGAGAGAACTTTGTTTGCCATTACATATACATGTGTATATGCCTGAGATCCAGCCACTGAAGTCTCAGCTCAGCGAAATTGTCTCCAGAAAGGTTTTGTAAAATAATTTCTTTCCAAAACCTTGTACTTTAAGTTCTTACATGGTTCAGGTCTGCAAAATTTATCAACAAATCTCTATTATTCAAAGTATCAAGCATACTTTTGATATCAAGAACCTAGTTTTCAGGTTTAGAATGGTCATAATTCAAAAGACATACCAAGCCCTCTTGAATACAGACACTACTTGCAGTTGTTGCAGTACTAACTAAAATATACCATTACGCTTTTGACAAGAAACATTGATTTCAAAACATGTAGACATGTATTCTTCAGTGAGTAACATTGTTGTATTCATTGTGCCCTGTAGTCACACTTGAGGAGAGAAAAATACCATTATCTTTACCATCAACTAGTTAATCGAGGCTCCTAAAACACGCTTACACAGTAAATCTCAAACTAAAACAGATGTAGCTATTAAAAATAATGTCTACCATCATATAACTGGATTTGAACTCAAGTGCTTCTAACGGGGTTACAGATCTATTCCACTACGTTCAGCTAATACAGGAGCATACGTTTTATTTTGAAAAGCTGATGATCGCCAAAGCCCAAAATCTTTCAGTAAGATTAAAGTTACATCTCTCAGGCCCTCTCTAGGGAGACACAAATTCACCCTGGCTACACTGGTCAGAAAATGTATAAATGCACTCACTGCAGCTCCGAGGGCAGGTGAGGGGTGGGCTTTACCCACTCAGGCACAGCATCACACTGGCGGAGTGTGATGAACCAGCTGTGATGGGGAGAAATCCCTGTGAGAGAATTCACTGCAGCAGGGTCTCTAAGGGAGGAGAGCCTTAGAAAGTAATTCCCAGTGCAGCATTTCTTCAGCTGGTCCTGAAACTCCACATTCCTCCAGTGAATGAAGCAATCGTTTAGCTAAGAAATCAAAACAACATACTTTTTTCCTTCTCTGGGTTTTTTATCTGTGCCCACTGAGAGGAAGAGTGAGCATGTGTCTCGAAGGGTTTAATTATGGAAGAGAATTGGGAGCTGTGAAGTTGCAACGATTTTATCAATGTTTTGGTAGTATTTAACAGCAGCATAAGTCTATTTCTATTCCCCTTTTCCAATCAATTATTGCTGCAAATTTTAAATCTACCAGTTATTGAATTTTGCATTTTTATCCTATATTCTGTTCAAGAAGTAAACAGAACTTCAAGCAGTGCAGCTGCAAGAAATAATAAGTATACAGACACTATTAGCCTGTCTAATTGTAAGTTTCTGAACTACACTGCTTTTTAATGGATTAAGTTTTAACCAAGCTGTCCAGAAAAACATTAAAGATTTAGCAGATTAGACACTAAGGAACAATGTACTTTCAGTTTAACTCTCCTAGTCTAGTAGTATTCTTTACTGCTATGTGTCGCCTCTTCCTATTATAAAACTTTGAATCTATTATAAGAACCATAGAATTTAATTAATGTAATTCTAAAAATGCTAATATATAACAATAAATAAAGAATAAAAAAGTCTGAATAGATAAATGTACCCTGGAGCAAAAATAATGTATATCAAAAGTAAGTAAAGAAATTCGGTAATGAACTACACAGAAAATAATTACCACCAAAACATTGCAATCTGAGTGAAAAAAAAAGGAAATTATTGTGTCTACATAACACTCAAAGAATACCAAATTGATCAATGATTTCAAAGAAAGTGAGTAACTTTGCCTTAATTGTGTTATGGTTTTAAATTGTAAAGACCAGAAGCATTGCAGGCTTTGAATTGCATTCAGAATTTATATAGATAATGAGAACATTCATGATTCCACTAGGTAGAGTCAAATGATTTTTAGATGAGGTATAAACCTGAGAGCTTCAGAGGAAGAATCAGCCTAAAAGTAGATGGGCTAGAAAAGTTCACAGGGCAAGAAAATAGGAGTATTTTACAATTAGGTAAAAGAGGTTCTCCCTAGTACAGTTTGAATATATGCCAGTACCTATCATCAAAATTCTAATCACAAATATGTTATTTACTTTAATTTTAGAAGCACTGTGTACACACAGATTCACACATACACATATAGTCAATAATTTCCACTGACTGTCTCTAAAAGTACTTATTTCACTACACACATTACAACAATTTCCAAATAAATAAGATAATGTAAGCTTTCAAGTTCCTCTAAACTAACAGAATAGTAATATAGACTAAAATAAGAAACTATTTCTTTTCATGTGGTTAGTGTCTACAGGACTAATGAAGACTACAGTCAAAAAGATATTCTATACAATTTACCACAGGAAAGGTAGTATCTTCTGATCTTATATCTTTGTTAAGCAACTCTGAATAATTTAAAGAAACCCCACAACCCTCCATATTTTAGGGAAGCAAAGTGTTTTCTTGTTCTCTTAGTGTAATTTCTGTATTTGCTGAGTTATCAGCAAAAGAAAAATAGGGAGAGAAAATAACTAGCTCAATCCAACAGTTAGTCTCATGACATGAAAGCCACATATTTGTTTCAATGGGATGCCTGGTACTTGAAGCACAGCCAGCCTGCACTACCAGCAAAAAGATATGAGTCTTGGCAGGTATGTCTCATTTAAATCCCACTTTTATTTCTAAAAACTCCATTATGATTCCTTTGTTTTTGATCTCAAACCTCCAGGATGTCCTCTCAGCCATTATCTAGAATTATTGTTTAGGAGTAAGGCAGTGGAGCTGAAGTCCCATACTTGTACGAATAATAGCATCCCTAGCAACAGACATAAATTTATATAACAGGTTTCCTTTTTCTTGATTTTCTATGCAAACATACACCCACTATGTCCGACTCTCTTTACTCACCAGAGAAATACAAACATCTATGAAACAATAACCACAATGGATTTACTTTTGGTTTTCCCTCCATATTTCTAATTGCAAGCTCACAGGCTGATCTATGAAGAGCTTTACCTCTTTCCTCTCTGACAGTTTTTGACCTAAGTGATTAACAACATTTATGATGTCGCATGTGATTTTGGTTTTGGGAGTTCTTTTTCTAGGCATGTATCTGAAAAATCCTGAATTAGTAGAATACCTGGCTTTTCTCCATTTATAAGGTTACAAAACAATGTCATATAGAATTACTTTTATCCACTAGTTTTATTGTTATTATTTTAATTTAAATTGTCTTATATTGGTATTTACTGCAATTGTTATAATTGATTATTTTTAATTACAGTGATTAAAATGTCAGAAATTCAGCACATGTACAAATGGGGAACATAGGTTAAGGAGCAATATTGCACTGACATGTGACAAAATACCTTAGCAAAAAATGCTAAGGTAATTTGTAAAATTTAAATAACAGGAAAGTGAGATTACTTTAAATATATTTACAGAGTATTTTCTGAGGCACAAGGAAAGCGATGAAGAATTTCAAAATTCTGTCTTGCATCAAAATCTCTTGGTTGGAAATTACATTTTTGATACCAAACATAGGATAACAAGCATTATGAAGAAAAGCATGATGGGTCCTGAAAGTGAACACAAGTATCTTGTGTTTAATCTAGCTAAAATTGTCAGCTTTTTAAAGTCTCATCCTCATAGAATCACAGAATCACTAAGGTTGCAA
>NW_010545824.1:0-2556 GCF_000687285.1 Phaethon lepturus
CAACCTTAATGATTCTCTGATTCTGTGAAATATGCTAAAAGGACATTTTCTTGCATTGATGTTGTCTGGCTAACCCAGAGAATTCTTCTGCAACATGGGAATGACAACCAGGAGGGTATACAAGGTGTACATAATGTGAAGCGGAAGCTGGAAGTGAAGTTTGGTAACAAGGTGTGATGGATGTGCAAGAAATCATGTGATGTAGTGAGAAAAGTCATCCCTTCCCACTTAAATATTGTTGGAGGATGCAAGTAGCAAATCTGGGTCATCAGCAAATGGTGCCTCTTTGCTGTCAAGGAAGCTTTCTTCAGAAGCTTGGTGAGTCCTATAGTCTGGTATAGATGTTTAGAGTCTTGATATTTACTAGACCTAGATTTCTGCAGAATAGTGTACTTTGCAGGCTCTGTTTTCAACCAGGAGCCAAGATAAAGGAAGGTAGATATCTTTAGATATTGGGGGTGAGCTATCTCCATGGCCAATACTTGGAGCCACAAACAGACTGGAAGACAAGATTTAAACTTACAGTAGCTGTGTCCAACAATGTCCATGAGTCTGTGGCTTGGTTGTATCATCATATTAAATCACTTGTCCTGCTACCAGGAAGGATATTCACCAAGAACATATGAAAAAAGTTTTTACTGACCCCACCCAGGATAGGTCCCAGAGATGTACAGAACAGTCAGTCTCTGAGCCTCAGAAAGAGTAAATGGTTTAATCCCACTGATGGTCATCTTCCTCTTTTACATGACTGGTTTTGGGTGAACACCCTCCCATCCATCCTTACACTGTTTACACCCACATTGTTCTCTTAGTAGCTGTTGTGGTCCAGGCCATTTGCCAAAGCTGGGCCACGGGACCATGCCCACACTGCAGGCCTAGGCTTCTGGTCAATCACTCTGGGCACAGGATGACTAGAAATTGGAGTCTGCCAAGTGATGTAAGTGGACCCAGTATTGGTGTCACTGATGATTAAACACAGTCAAAGTAATAAATTAAGCTATTAATTGCTTCTTTTCCCAAACCATAATCTTAAACCCAACATAAACCAAAGCCATGGACCAGACAAGTAGATGGTAAGAGCATGGAATATAGATATATATACAGACTAGAAACCCACAGCAGTATTTTTCACACTGAATTTTTCAATGATGTGTTTACATTCCTGTTGCATTTACATGTTTACAAGGCCTATGTCTGATCTTTGCTCATATTCATATCATGTCTGATCAGCCCAATTTGTTTCCATTTCAGCTCATAGAGAGGATCTTCACCCCTGAGACAAATTTGATTGCTAAAATGTGATGAAATATATTGCAGAAAGACTCAAGTCTACTGAGTCTGGACAAACAAATTCCTTATCAACAATAGTGGAGGGCAACACGACGTGTTTTGAGAGGGTAAGATGACTTTTCGCATTTCTAGCCATATGTTTCATTCTAGCCATATGTTTCATTCTAGCCACTCCTTATCAATATGCAAATCTAGGGAAAGGATTAAGGCTTTTGCTGAACTCAGTTATGTACTTGCAGGGTAGAAGGGAAGGTCAAGGTTCCTTGAATGATGATTTGTTGTCACATAGCTCATTTCTAGATGCCCATGGGCTAAAAATATGCCAGATGAGAATATGCCAAGTGAGAATGTTCTGATAGGCACAATGTAAGACTCAGCACCACAAAAACAATCTGTTGAAGAGCTTTGCATCCTTTTCTGAGGCTCCCAGGGAAGGCCTGGTAAAATATTCTGTAGTGTTCTAAACCATACTTGATATCATGTTTGGTCTTCTCATATATCCATCTCAAACTCTATTACTCTAATCTTTTAGTGGAACTGTAGGGACTGATGTCAAATATTCCGATTTTAGATGCAAGATTTTGACTATTTTATGTACATTTCTAAAAAAGTGTTGTCCTTTCAAGTTGTGGGATACAAACATCATTTTAGTGGTCATTTCCCTGCTAACCTAGCTGATCTGATAACATGTGCCTTGTGGCATCTCTTCCATTCTGAGTCTTCAGAGGGGCTTTACAGCCTGTGTGGCATGGTTCTTTGCCATGTCTCCCACAACTTTTCCATCTTCTTTCCTGTCAATGCTTTGTGACTTTTTTCCTCGCTCACTGAGCATTACTTCTGATATTAAAAGTGCTTGCAGCTGCTCTTTTCATGTTTGTGTTCCTATTCTTAACTGGTCTGCTGCAATTTTTTCTGTGCTGCCTGTATGTAGGTCAGCAGCACGTTTGCTCAAGCCACCGTTAGTGAGCGATCTGGACCTAAGCATAAGTCGTACTGATGAACTGGTTGCCGTTTTTGCCAAAAATTATTCTGCCTCTTATTAATTCTTCTTTTAACATTCTGTATATGCAATGTTCAGCAAAACTGTGATCTGCAGTAATAAAAGCTTCAGCTCTTTGCCCTTGTTCTTGGCACCTCCTAGCAAATTTGTCCTTTTCATGTATTATATTTTGCTTGCCTGTGACATCAACTTCAAAAGTCTCTTTTTGCATTTTTTTCATCTCCTTTTCTTTCTCCAGTGTGAGACACAGGCAAGCAACAGCAGCA
>NW_010545824.1:2587-11156 GCF_000687285.1 Phaethon lepturus
TAAAAACCAAGGTATTTATGTGATATTCTTATACCTTTCCAAATAAACTCCTGAAATTTTCAGCTCTCGCAGTACCTAAATTGCCAAAATCAGTATTCTTTAACAAAGCCATTTGCTGTTAGGGTTCCACAGCATATATTTATCCTGTTTTGTGATCCACATCAAAAAGAGAGTCTTTGAGCCCAAACTGGTCAAGTCTAGGAGTTTCTGGAGCAGACTAGTCATCTTAATCCTGTATATTAACAAGATCAATAACAATTCCACAAACCTTTGTGCACATATAACATAGGATGCTCTATACTCAGTCTTTATCTACATCACACAGACAAAATCATGTTTTACTATGCTTTATAAAAAACAACCATATTGAAAACACACTTTCAGACACTGTTTAGTGCAGATTCTGCGGCCTTCTTTTGCTCTTTATCCTCCTCAGATGCTGTCACCATGATGCTTTACAAACAAGGCCCATCTTTCAAAAGTGGTCAGGGAACCCACCAAAACAGAGACAAATATAGACATCATGGAGGTAATACTGCTACAAAATCTGAAGAACCCAGAGGAAATGTTTTCTTGGGACATTTTCCTGAACCTCAAGTCTGACCACAGCCGTGGCCAAGCTGCTGTCCCCCTTATGAAAAGGAAGAAGCAGCTTAGTCCCAAAAGTTTAGTATCCTTTGGCAGCACTGCAGCACATAACACACTTGAAATGCACAGCAATAAATACACAATTTCCACACTTGCAGGGCAAGACTTGGAACATTCTATAGGGAGGTAGCTCCCATCCCACAGCACCAGCAGATTCCCTTCTGGGAACCTGTAACCATGGAGGAGTAGTCATCATCATTTTGTAGACTCTCACCAGATGTCTGGCGAAGAGTTTGGGGCTAGGCAGATTGGGCAAATGAGCTGACTGGGGAGATCCACAATTCCATCCTGCAGAGCATCGAACTTTGCACAACAGACCATACATGAGGTTGTTTCTCTGTCTTGGACTTTCCAGGAAATGTACCCATATTTATTTTTATTGTTTCTCCTCCTCTTCCAGGATAATGCCAATTTACATCCATTGAAAGGCTTTCCATTCACTCATAATGCAGGTCAGCATGGGACATCCTTGGATGGCGTGACTAGCTACATTGGCACAATTCACAAAACCAGTGTCTTCGGCACCTTGGGAGTTTTCTGACATGGACATGCCAGCAGAAACACAAATGTCAACCTGTGGCAGACTCCTGTGATACTGTGGACCTCCATATAGTAGAATGGCACTGGTTGTCAACTCTGTAATAGCCAACAGCAGGGTGCTACTGGGGTGTCTGTCCATGCAGCAAAGCCCGAGCTCACTTCCCTGCAAGTGCTGTGGTCTGCCTTGGGCCGCAGCCTGAACTCCTCAATGCTTGTAAGACTTTTCTTTTTGCTTACTCTTCCCCCCTCCCCTCAAAGCAGCCAAAGGAAAATCAACACAATTGTGCAGATCATGAGAAACCTTCTTCATAATCGCAGGACCTAGAGTTCCATCGATTCAAGATTGTGGGTGCCACGAATGCAACTGGGAGATTACAAAGGCGCAAGGCCTCCAGGAGGACCACCCTGAGCAGAAATGGAGGGGAAGCCCTTGGTACCCTCCCCAGTTGTACTACTTACAGATGACACAACATAGAGTGAACCAGACTTTTATGCTGAGTCTTTCCTGCAAGGGAACCGTCTATTTTCCTGGGATTTAAATGATATATGTAAGTAAAGTATAATGAAAAATTTGGAAGGCGGTTTTGAAGGCAACACACCAAATTGTTAGAGATAATACATTCCTGGGATTGGCTAACCTTCTCATTCTTGTCCCACAGCATTTTTTCTTTTTTTTTTTTCCTCTGACTCTTCTCTTTCCCAGTTCCTTTGGTCCTTTTTTTTTCTTTTTGCAATCTAAAATGCTCTCCCATCTCCATTCTCTAGGACAGATAAGCTCACCTCTGACACCACATAAACGTGAGCACCTTGGAGATGATCTGTAAACTGCAGACGTTGTTTAAGTGGCCACTCTTCCCCAGCAGGACCCCATATCTGTCCTGGTAACTATAGAAGGCTCTGGTCTCTGTATACCCTCCACACCCTCCACTTCTCCGGCACTCCATGCTGGAGAAAGGGGGAAGGAGGATTTAGCAACCCCCAAGTCTGAGCCACTGTTTCACCAAGGAACACAAGTTCTTGGGGCCTGTGTCCATTGCAAGGTCTCTGGAAGTACTGGATCCTAAAGGCACCTGTGATCAGCCCATGTAGGAAAAGGATCTGCCTGCCTGACAGATGACCGCAAGAGAAAATGTTTGCATTTCCTCCTCACGCTGTACTAGATGGTCAGAAAAACATTTTTCTCCCTCTTTAAAAAAACATTTGCCGTTAAGTCTGAAGTAGGGTCTCAGGCACATCTGCTTTGCCTCAGCAAGCTGCTGCTCTGTTTGCCTGGGAAAGTGTCTGTGTTTTCATATTGTCAGTTTAGTTCTTCTGTGAGAGCAGAAAAGCAAATGCATTTCCCAGGGACATTAACAAACCTCTCCAGGTTGGGCAGCGCTGTGGCAGGGGTGCGTCTGCGTCGTCTCAGAAACAAAGTTGGATGAACCCACACGATGGTGACACTCTGTGTGCTCCAATCTCAGGGAACAAAGCTATTCTTAGCTCTTGCCAACAGCTGCAGCACAACGTTCCCCTTCTCCATCACCCTGGTAGCCTGAATCAGGTGTAGATGAAGACGTGTATGATCAGCCCTGCAGCAGATTAATTCAGGACTTTGCAAGGGTTCATCTGTCTAACGAACAAAACAACAAACCCTTCTATGTCAGTAGTTCAATATTGGACTGAACTTAGCAGCTCCCTTTCTTAGGAGGAAGGCAGGAAGTTCACAGAGCACCGCAGGGCTTTCAGAAGTGATGCTCCAGCGCGGAGCAACCCCCCGAGACCCAAATTCTGAAACAAAGCTGCTGGTTCCAGTGTCTGCTGAGGAGCCTGAAGGAAAACCTTCCCAAGGAGCGACACTACAGCTGAAAGATAAAGCAGTAATGAGCTGAGAGATGATGGTATGGTAATAGGTGATTGCTTCTAACGATCTGCCTGTGTGGCACGGTTAACATGCTCGCCCACAATACTTGTGGCAGACAGCAAAGAGACTTTGACGGCTCTCTTGAGTCTTCCCCTGCGGGTACACTCCTCTCTCACCAACAACTTTTGTCTTTTCTCCATCTTATTCCCTTGCAGGAGAACTGTTGATTGCAGCTGCAAAAGACAGTTACCTAAATGTGCATAGCACCAAATAAATTTTACATGGCTTCACACTACAGCAGTATTTTTTACTACTGTAAGCATTGCTATTTTTAGCTGTATATTAACCACTAAGAAATGATGAAACTGAAGAAAGCTCTTCTAGTTTTTTTTCAGGAAGAAAATGCAACCCATTTCATTAGAACCACAGGAAAAGAAAACAGTTTGTGGCTGTTGTGTAAGAGCTGCTCATAATGTTCAGCTGTATGGCATCTTTTAGTCAAGTGTCAGAGTCATTAAGAAATTAAGCCTTACAACATAGCTACAAGGAAAGATTTTTTTTTTAAGGATTTTTTTATGTGCAATTTGCACTGCTGGTGTTTTATAAAGGTGGTGTCATCATAATTGTTATGGTAAATAATAATACCAGCAATCATCAATATCAGAAACACACTAAATCAAAACTGACTTACCTAAAAATCAGATTTGCCCACAGTATATGTAATTTGAAGACATCAGCCTTGACTGAAAAGGATTGCCTTGATTTTTCTGCCAGAATCCTCAGGTTTACAGTATTTTGCACAGCCTTGTGCTTGATAAGAATATACATTCTACCATTCTGTCTTTCCTTTCTATTAATTTTTCATATTGCCTGTATGAAGCTGGTAGTAACCTCCGCATGCCTTGCAGTGATCAGACGCAACGATCAATCACAGATAGAGCATCACATTCTGTACTTTACTGTCAGGAACAAGGGGACAGCCCAAGCAGCATAAACACATAAAAACAAAGTGATGGGTTTGTTTCTGTCTGTCTTTTTTTTCTATACTGTATCACTCTCGGGGTGATTTCCATGTATATTTAGCATAAACATTATGGTAGGCTGTTTCTTCTGATATCATGAGATTCAGAGAGATAAGGCTGGAATGCTGCACTTGGGTGCCTAACATTAAATAAACATGGCCTCTGGATGAATAATTGGTACTTGAGAAAATGAGGTCACCTACTTAAGTGCTGTGTGGATTTACATGTCTCTTTCTATAAACAGCCAGGCTTGAACGTTTTAACCCCAGTGCATAAATCCTCAGAAAATTAAAATGGACGGTGAATCTGTGCTTCACTGTTACAAGAACAAGGGCAACTGAAAACCCTGAGAGAGATTTGCCATCGGGCCAATATGAGATGTGTCTTCAGACCGCCATGGGGAAAGTCAAGATTTTCCAAGGTTTTCTAGGCCAGTCTTAGGTTTCAGTTGGAAGGATGTATGAAGATCTAAAATTTCAAGCCAAATTTTTTCTAAAAATGTAGCTTTGGTTAAAGCAACAATTTATTTTGATCAAATTAAAAATCAATAGTTTCAATTTTGACCCTAGTATGTGCATAAAATAGGATACAATAAAAATATTTTTAAGCCATGTGGAATTCAGGAAATTAAGTTGAACACAACTGGTTCCTGCAGAGAATTTTCACTTTATTGAATCAGCAATTTCCAGTGGAAAATGCCCATCAAAAATTTTTTTCACCAGGACCATATGAGGTCCAACATTAAGCAAGAAACTGAAGCTGTCATGCCCAAAAGCATGTGAAGTGAAGATTGTTGTATCTTCCGCTATGCTACTGAGTGGATGTACTCTAAACTATAGCCATGATCCAGGAACACACTAACAAGGACTTTCACCCTGCTGTTACGACTGAATGCAATTAGGAGTGATACAGATACAGTAAGATTTTCTTACTTCTACTACTTAAAACCAAGCACAAAGATAAATTTTAGAGTTAAGCTATAAATTAAAAGTGATCATTGGATAGGTCTAAAATTAATTATTGCAAAACTTTTAGTGAAACATAACCAAAAGTACATTTTAATTGGATTCTAATGTTTTCTTTTTTAAGGTGACAGCTGGAGTCCCATCTGGCCTCATTTCTCACCACACAATCTATTTTGTATTATAATACTTCCAATATGGTTATTACTACTGTTGGTTGTAAAAAACAGTAAAGTTTCAGCCTGGACAATTTCATCCGGTCTTTGAATAAAGCTGACTCAACTTTCAGTATGTTGTTGCTCAGCATATTGAAAATTATGCGGCAGTGAAAGGCACAACAAATAGCCAGAGAAAAATATATTATTTCGTGGAATTTGAGTATGTCCCTTAAAAGTAGCTGGATCAAATGCATAAAATGTTAAAAATAGAAAAAAAAATGCATTGAAATGCACTAGTGTTTTTCTTTAAGGTAAAGATGCAGATTCATTGCTTATGACACTATTTTCCACAAGGAACTACAATATTCAGATCAATAGAAAGACGAAGTATTGAACACAAAAATATTGAACACATAGTTTGTTCTAGCAGTATGCCCCCAGACCTGGCACCAAAAGCATGTACACCCCACCACAGCCGGGGTAGCAAGGTTATTTACAACCCCTCCTTTGTCTGAGAGTGGCAATTTGAAGCAGTTGGCCAACCTCAGGAAATCATCAGTCCAAAGGACAGAAGGAGGATTAATGCCCTGGAAGTTATTTCCTCTCTATGTTTAACCTACAAATAGTGCATGGCTGTTTTTACAGCACCCTGATACACCGGGAGATAAAGCCACGTCCATGAAAAATTAGGCCTAGCTGGACAGGCCGATTATATATAACAGGAGTGTTGTTATTTGTTTGAGAGCTCTTGGGCTGGAGTAGATAATGCTGATGACAGACTAAAGACATGAAGGGGCTGAATTGATCTGGCCCGTCAGGACATGCAGGTAATCATATATGTAAAACTTATTTCAAGCATCTCTTGCAAGCTGGAGTAGTTCCCAATATGAAACATGTACACATGCCAAGTCTCCCCATTTTGACCACAGTGAAACTCTGTTAAGCCCACGACACAGGTTCTTTCTGCTGTTTTCATTTTCGAACACAGAAATTAATTTTTCAAAGTGCAGCCATCCCATGTATTCTTGGTCTATATCTAGAGGATGAAGGCTACAGAAGAAAATAACAATAAAAAAGTTTGACTCTTTTCTCCATGTGCCCCTGAAACCACCTCCAACACTAGGCAGATGGGGCAGATCAGAAAGTAAAGCGACAGGTAACAGAACCCCCACTAAGGAACATCCACGTGTGCTTCACTGGGGCTGCATCTTTCCAGTAATACTAGAGCTGGTGATTAGGGAAGATGGGATAGTGTCAACCCCTCTATGGAGTAATTGGAGGTCAGGATCGATCCAGCTCCCCATGATCCAACTTGGCCATTTTTTTATTGCCCACTTGAGCAGCAAATGGGTCCATGGATAACAGTTTTTTGCATAACCTTTGTTTCACATAATATTTGCAAGGGACTGGCTGCAGAGTTGAGCACTGGAGCTTAACCTGTGGACTGTGCTTCGACAGGCCTGCAGATGGGTGAGAACTGAAGTGGTTTGTTTTCTTCATCCCGTTGATGACTTCATTTCACAGAATAGAAATGAGACTGTCCATACCAAACTGATGTCCACATAATTATGTACCCAGAATTTAATGTCTCCACACCACCCACTGCCAGCCATGATGGCATTAGGCAAAAATGCCAACATGTTTAGATTTATTTTCTTGCACAAAGTGACTCAGTCCAGGGTTAAGCTTATATATTTACAGGCTTTCCATGTTCAACAGTTTGTGGTTGGTTTGTTGTTTTTTGTTTTTAGAAATTAGTCTACTTCCACCTAAGAAAAAAAAAAAAAGATATTCAGTGACTACGCCAACCAGTAAAACCAGGTTGAAGAAAGAAAGGATTTTCTAGCTCATGGAATTCTCTTCTCATTTATAGCAGTTTCATATCCATGTTACTGTTTTGATTTCAGTGATTGAACATTGCTATGAAAGGAGCAGTGTTCAAAACCCAGGAGACAAGTGTTTCCAGTCAGAGCGACTAGAAGTGGAGCCCAGAGTGCAAACGTTCATGACGATGTGTTTGCAGAGCAGCTACAGACCCGGATAGATTCTCAATGAACCATCGAACCAAATCAGTATATTTAACAAATTTATGCCGTTTAGGGATAAAGTTCTTGCGCTGAGTTAAGGGGTTAAGGGACAGATTCAGGCTGATGTCAAGTGTTGCAGTACAGTGCTTTCAGCAAATAGTTGAGTTTCTGAGCAAATAATCCACTGTGAAGTACTGCCTGATTGCAGCCCTCACCACGGGGTCTAATACACTCTAGCCTGTAATTACTGAGTGCTGCCTACTCTGCTGGGAAGTATTCTGCTGGAGAGGAAAACATTTAATCCTGCTTAGTATCCTGTTGGTCAAGTTATCATGAGTGGGCACATGGTGCGATCTGGCAGGCAGTGTTTTGCCTTTCTGGGCAACTGCTTGTGCTTCGTACAGAAGGTCCACTTATGAAACACATGTTAGTTTAGCTTCAGCAGGGACTGCTCTCCGATGTGAAGGGTGCTGGTGTTTCCAGAATCGAAAACATGTCCTTCTCTTTCCTGCGATGAATACCTAGGTTGCTTGAAGCAAACAGAAATATTTTGCGTGACACCAGATGAGGAGGAAATGGATCTCAAGAACATAACGTAGGAGCCCTTCTGTGTCAGACCTGAAAATCCACACAGCCCAGTATCCTGTTTGGGACAGTGACCAGTGGCAAAAAAAAGGATATAAGAATAAGGCTGGTACAGAGTGACATGACTTTGCTCTGGCCCTCCTGAGACAAGACTTGCTAATAGCATAGAATGTAGTTTCAGTTATTTCAAATAAAGTTTTGCTTCTACTATTCAGAATAAAAATTGAATTCAGATCTTAAACCTGTATATTTGTAGGTGACAGATTTCATTCCACTCAGTAAAATACCTGAGGGGGAAAGGGAAAACAGGCTAGCTATACTTTTTGTTGTCATCTAATTAAGCTCTGTAAACATTGATTCCCTCCCGTCTTTTTCATTATTGTTCTGTGTCATTATTAACTACCAGCTTTGGACATGGGACTTTTCAACATCAGATTCTTGACAGCACTCAGAGACTTAGCTGCTCACAGACCTGGTCTTGAATTGTAATTAAAGATGATTTTTTTTTTCTGATTTTGGGATCTGACCAGAATTCAGATCAGCACCAGAAAATAATAAGGTCCCTGGATACTTCCTCGTGGATGTCTCAGGGGAGAACAAAACCTGGGTGATTAGCCAGATAGCCCATTGGAAACCACTGTGGGTGAACCTTAGGGTCAAATGGCAGAAAAGCAGCCTACCAGCATACTAGAAAGAGCACTGGGAACCAGCATGACCTTCCTGAGACAGGCTCCTTGAATCTAACCAAGTGAATCCCTGAGGGATGGGATGCCATCCAGAGGGA
>NW_010545825.1:0-21365 GCF_000687285.1 Phaethon lepturus
GCTGCAGGAGAAGTGGGAAGAGCTTATTTGATAAGGCTTATCAGGAGCAAATACTTCCGCAGATTTAACAAGCCAAGCATCTTGCTGATAAAATTACTAAGGCAGAACAGATAGAAGAAAAATCCAAGGAGCTTACATGTTTTTAGTCGTTCAAGTGTTCCACATATAGGTTTTTTTTTTTTTCTTATGGAAAGGGCATAAAAAGTGACAGCCAAGGAACAAAAAGATATGCACCTACTGGAAGGACTGCAACACCAGTGTTCCCAGTGCCTCTGAGAGGTTCAAGACTGCCATCACTGGGGGGGCCAAAGCTCCTGTAAAACGGAGAAATACAGTGGTGCCCAGGACAGTCACAGATTCGATGAGATTAAAGTGAGGAGTTTTAGTTCAGGTGTGATCTGCCAGCCAGTTGTGACCCCAGGCACCCCCGACAACTCGATCTTCCCCTGTAGTGCCACTGCCCTGAGGGAGGTTCTCCGGGATGTCACTTCCCTGTCCCACTGACCAGGCTTCTGGCTCCCACCAGAGCTGGATCTCCTACCAATGCCCTGGGACACGGGCAGAGCCCAGTTTGTCCGGGGTTTGTTCTTTGGGGATTTTGGTCACTGAAGCTGTGGTCTCTGCGAGAGCCTTTGAGGATTTGCTTACAGGGACTAAGGATGCTGAGAGTCTTTAGCCAAAGAGCCATCCCTGGAAAACTGCATACCCTGTCCCATATGCTTTTGCTCTGAGGAAGGGTCTCTGCAACGCTGCTCCTCTACCTCAAACTTCTGACAGTACGTGAACACGCATAGGCTGCCCCAGGTGACAGAGCAGACCCCGGAGCAAGCACCAGAAAGCACTGGTTCTTTTTGCAGGTATTGGTATCAGCGGCACAGGAGGGGCTCCGAGATGGTGACCTGGGAGCTCAGTGAGAAAAGGGTTGTTTCAGGCTCCTGCGGTAACTTGCTGTGAAAGCAGAAGCCAGTGGGAAAGGAGACCTTCAGAGGCCAGGCTGGGAACAGAAGAAAAGCATGAAGAATCTGAAGGTAATGAGGTAAAATTTGAGTTTGTTACAAGCTTCTGAGGAAGAGAAGGGCCCAGCCAGCAACCACATTTTGCATCTGGCTCCCATATTTATAAGTTGCCTACTACTCGGGAAGCCTTTCTGCCTGGACAGAGATTTCTCCAGAATGACATTCATTTTCAGCAGGGCTCTGCAGGAGCCCTGATAAAGGCTGCCAGTGGGATACATCAGTCCTGGCCCCTCCTGCAGTAGTTTCCAGGCACGAGCACCAGTGGTGACTGTGATACCAGTCACTTCTTCATTCTCTTTCCAGCAGAAGGAGGATTGTGCTTGATTGAGCTTCACTACTGATTCACTTCTGTCTTCTACATTCAGTGCCAGCCTATAAACCCACGAAGTCCCTAGTATTCCTGTAGCTTGTGACTCACAAATAGGAGAACTCAGCATGCAGCATGGTGTCTGTACCAAGAACGTGACTAAGGAAATGGTCAATCTCTGAGTCTCCTTGAAAGGCCTTTTAAAACAACGACGCACAGCACACTGTTAAGGTAGCATGCTATAAGACCTGGATTTCACATGTAACAGATCAGCTACATTAAAAAAACAAAGCAAAACAGGGACTTGAAGCAAATAGGCAAAGTCTAGCTCTCCTGCTTTTCACTTTCTTTTGGAAGAAGGTCAAAACCAACCTGGCAACACTCAAAGTGGTACTACATAGCATGGCTGAGGTGGTTACCATTGTTGGGAAAAACATCCAATTTAAATACAGAAAGTACCACTGCAGGCTCCCATGCTTTCTGTGCAGGCGTGAGGAGCCTGGCGACTGCTTTAAACAGGTTAAAGGCATCTCCACTATGAGCTTAGGGCATGATCCGTCTCTTCTGTTTGCAGGCAGGGGTGTTTAAGGGAAGCTGAGGCTGTAGCTAAAGCAAGACGCACTTTCCATTCTGCTCCACAACTAACTCAGGTCCCCCAGCCATTTCTAAGGCCAGACATAACTAGAAAGTTTAAGGTCAGCCATTTGAGCGGATTTCAGTTACAGGAGTGCAGAAAAGCAACATTCCTGCCATGTCCCAGTAGAGGGTTTCACAGATACACCCCTGAGAAATGGCCAAGAAGCACAGCCTGCAACTGAACTGGTTTCCTAGGCCTCACTAAGGAGGTAAGGAGGATTCAAAACTTTTGAGAACGGGTGCCATCTGATTGGAAAATGATTTGAAGTTAACACTTCTGCAAATAACTGATGACATTATGATATACTAAATGCGTTTGCAAGATGTTTTGGATGGGAATCTGTAAGGCCTCCTCCTGAACCGATGGTCATTTTCATAAAACCCGTGCTCCAAACAACTTTATACCATGTTGCACAGTGGTGTCTACAGGCATCAAGTCATCGCTGAACAACGTGTGCCCGGGGCACTACTAAAGGGAGCTAAAGCTCTTTCCACACTCACCCAAACACGCACGAGGCTCCTTAACAAGTCCATACTTTCAAATCCCCTTGTCTTGGAAGAAGTTGAGCAGGGACTGGAAAAACTTGGCATAAAACCTAACTCAGAAGATATTTCAGAAATTAAAAAAGTGAAAAGGAGACTGAAAAGAGTGGATGGGTCAGAGTTGAGTTTCCCATAATTTCAGGAACTAACAAAGTAACCAGCAACATGCATAGCGTTTCTGGCTCTCACCGTTTCCAGGTTCCTTGCAATATTGTGATAAGATTAGTGGTGTGGGACAAGCGCAACTACTGCTATTCACTGCAGTGGTCTCCTAACGCTTCGTCGACCGAAACCCTATAAATAAGGAGTTAAATTCCTTCCTTAGCCTTTTCCCATTCTTAATACATAGAAAGTTGCTGTGTGCATGAGCTACATGGCTTAACAGTATCTTTGAGAGATCAATGTCATGACTTAGGGCCAGCTTCATGATTTTTAAGCATTTGGAGTTCACAGTACCCATGACTCTGAATAGTCAGCTGTGGATTCATTCATGAAGGACCTTGAAAGCAAAACCAAAGTTTGCTTACAACGACAATCAGGAGGGGGCCTCTGGATGCTTACTGTAGATGGTGGAAAGTTGTAACTTGGAGGATTCTTTGGCCTGTTTTCATACAGGAGAATCCCAGCCAAAGAGGGAACCAATATTAAGCACTACTGTCAGTGACCAGTGCCTTTGAGGACAACAGCCATCCACCCACAGAGAAGGATTCCTTTATCTACAGCTCAAAGGAACCAATTTTATTATTGGGTTGACCTAAAAAAAATTTCAAAGATCTGTATTCAGCCAGTTAGTTTCATTAAGTGGGCCAAAAACCTCTGGTTTTGTGATGTGGCACAATCCTCTGAAAGCCAATTTCTAAAGGCATATAACGCCAGTTTCTCAGCTCAGACTGAGAACCCACAAACTGGCCAGACCATCAGAAGTACTTTACCCATATTATCTCCTACTGAGACAAAGTATTTTAAAATCTGTCCGTAGCTCAATGAAACCACAACAGTTACATCTGCAAACAATTTGACCCATAATATTTTCCTCCCTAGTCATGCTTATGCAAAGGAAAAAACACTACTTTTATAGCAACTGCTTTATCCATGTTTTTCGTATGTACTGATGCTCAGCTTTCTAGAATACCTGGGAGAAAGCAGCAAGGTGGGTGTTTTTTTTTAATCCCAGAATAGAATTTTATCAGCTACAAAGGAAAAGAGTCACTTCCAACCCCAAAATATAACTATTCTATATCTAAAAAGCAGCCAGTTTCACTTTGGCCACAATGAAACTTCTCAAGAAATGATATCAGAACTCCTATTCATGCAAATAGTTTTTAGTTGCAAAGGTAGTTTATTCTTGAAGAAAGGACTCAGATGGAATTGAAAGGTGATTCAGAACACAGAAAAAATTCCAAGTCCATAGTTCAAAACAAGTCATTAGAGCGAAAATCAGCAGCTCATATTGTGTTGGGCACAGTTTTGACTGGAGTAACTGAATTACATTATTTAATATCCTTTTGAGTCTCAGAAATTGGCAGCAAACCCAGTATTTCAGCTGCTTGGATAAAACTATTCCTCGTCTCTAGGGTATTGCTGTTTATTTGCCTTTACTATTAATTCCATCTTAACCAGGTATTCAGAAAATGTCTGATAGCAGAATTGATCAGTCAAAACATACTGAACATTCTTTTCCAGAGGATTGAGAAATAATTAAAGTAGTTCTTTTGCAACATCCTTTGGCTACACTGTCCCTCCCACTAGCTTCTTATAAGGATAAAGAATTCCATCTAGTATTGTCGCACTACAGTTTTACTCTACAGACTTCGGCAAAATATTCACATACACTTTTACTTCATTTAAAGCAGGAAGTTACATTCTCTCTCCCATAATAAAACACAATTTCCCACCCACCACCTAAGAAACTTATATAAATTGTCACAGTAAGGCACAATGACATCCAACGGTAAAACTGTAAGCATGCTCACGTCCCACTGCTAAAGCTTATTTAAAGGTAAGCAAATGGATTAAAAAAAAAAATGGAAAGACAAAATCTTAGGTGCATGAGAGGAAGGAAACTAGAAAGAATCACCTACAGCCTCCACGCAGGAAGGAGCAGGTCCATGTCTCTCAGGGGGTTACTCCAGGCAGGTAAAGACTGGCTTCCAGGCTATAACCCATCTCCAAGAACCTGACCTCCTCTGAGGGTCCCACCAGACTTTGTAGGCTTTTAGCCTGGCAGCGTGTTCCGCCCCATAGCACCCCTCACCTGCTGCAAGGGGGTCCCCTTCACACGTGCCCCGGGGGCTGCGTTCGCAGAGTGCGCGCCAGCTCCGGCGCGCTCGGAGGCGGTGAAGGTGGTGCAAAATGAGCAGCATTATTGCCACGCACCCATACTGTATTTCCCACACCCAGAGGCATCTCCCCGATTCCTGGAAATCACACAGGACCAACAAATTGCAGCACTGTCACAAGAATACGGGGGGTGGGTGGGGTTGGGGGAAATCTAGCCACAAATCCAGGATCTCTATCTGAATTATCTATTCCCAACAGAATAAGGGTGAACAGCATACAGAGTTCTTCATTTGGCCTTTTACAAAATATGGGTTATTTTCAGAATGCAGCTTTGATTTAAGTTCTGGTTGTTATGGTTCAGGCCTGTATCCAAACATTTCAAAAACCAGTTCAGTTAAAACAGTTAAAGGAAGTAGTAAAGGGTTTACTGTACTTTTTCCTTTAACAGTGAAAAGTTTTGACTGGAAGCAATTTGGGTGAAGAGCCACTTTATTATATGTATATTCAGGCCACAGCACTGGTCCTGGTGGACCTCAGCGCAATAACAAATGTGGTGGGTACCCTCCGTTTAGTCTCGCTTTAACGTAATTGAATCATTTTACCATTAGGTGGCACCAGAGAATATTTTAACATTAATAGGAAGGACCACTGGAACCGACGTCTGGAACAGTCTTGAAGCAGATGTAGCCACTAAATTAAAAAACATAGTAACTTTCGTATGCATATGAGCACTTTAATTACTTGACTCTAAGTGATAGCTTTACACAGCTCATCAGAATGCAAGTTACAGCTAAATCCATAATTTCTTTATTAGCAAGATTTTTTCTATTCTTAATCACGCATGAAAAGTATTTAATGTGAAATTGCCATACAGTTTGATTTAAACGAGATGAACTGCTTTGTAGCCTTTTATTTGTCGTACTGAAAAGAGAACTATATCTCTGCCCAGACAATTCCAAGTGTAGGCTATTAAAAAAGACCCTTTCAAGAGTCCCCGTGCATATCTGGTGCAATTCCAGCTAGGTCTATGAATAATTTACCAGCTAATGAGCTCTTTTCTGTTTATGAAGTAATTCTCTTAAGAATAGTAAGGCAGGACTAAGCAGTAGCCATATGTTTCTTCTCGAATTCCAGCTAGACAAATGACCTGAAAATTGCTGTTGCAAGAACTTCTAAAACATATGGCTAAGTACAGGGAATTTGTTAACTTCTTGTGTCAGATCCAAGAGTTTCCAATTATCAACAAAAGATGGCATACCAACCCAATTACTCCTGATATATTCCAGTCAAGACAGATTCCAAGTAACCATAGCTGTGTGGGTGTATGTGGTTTGAAATAACAGGAATCACTGAAAATGTAGTGTAAATAGAGAAAGAAGTAGACCTTCTACATATCACATCCAGACAAATGCGTCCCAGTGTGCTGAATGTGCTTTCAACAGGAAGCAGGAATTTTTAGGCATTCTACCAATGCTGATTTCAAGCCATCATAAACTATCAGAGGTACATTTAGTTTCCAGCATTACAGAAAGCTCCTGCAAAGGCTTATTTCATTTGTCAGGGTGGAAAAAAAAATACATGTTTCTTACATAAAACAACAAAAATGTACCAAATAATTTTCAATTTTTTTTTTTAATTATTAATTGCAGATTGCTTTTTAAGACAGCATCCTTGTAGTGCTGGGTAAGCATGAGGCTGCAATTAACAGTCGGAACACTGGAACATTATGCACATTACTGATACATCTGACTAAACAACTGAGTCCAGGCCCGTGTTCTTACTCACAGGAGTACTTAGACCCAGACTCTGTAGACACAGCGTGTTTTCATATCATGCCTTAACCAAAGAATCTCGAGGCATTCTACTTGACAGGAAGATGGAAAAATAATGATGTATTCACAACAATGAAGCAGAATTCATAGAACCACTAAGTAAAAAACCATGAGGAACACATTTGTAAACTAAACAATATTTCAAATTTATACTGTAAAATGTATTACATCATCTTAAGAGCTATATAAACTGCCCAGGATTATTCCCACTGCACTATGTCACTGCCTCAATCCAGGTCAATGACAGTGTGTTCTTCACTAAGCATATTTCTGGGTTAATTTTTCTTTTAATCACACATTCATCTTGCAAGGGAGATAAAGGTCCACAGGTCACTTCGTGCTGCGCTTCTATTTGAATTCACCGTGTTGAAAGCCACTGCATAGTTCCTTTATATTTAGTTTCCATCTACTGCAACTGTTCTAAGGCTTAAGCTATGGGTGGTAGCAAAACATACTGAATGACGATTATCCATAGGCAAGCCGCGTACTGAGATGCTTTCCTTTTGAGCAGTCACAGCCCTGCAGCCACTTCTCAACCATAGATCCCCTTGGGTGAAGTTGTGCAAACCCTACCAGAGCAGAATTCACTTACTACGCTACAGACCTCCGGCTTTGCTCTAGTGGGGGTACAGCCTGACTAAAGGCTGCAGGAACATCTCTAACAGGCCACTTGCTGGGGAAAAAGCCTGAAAGAAATCATACCACTGGTGAAGTGAGAGGAAAAAGCCCCACAACACCTGAGAACCTCCTCATCTTCCTCAAGATTTCCAGTCAGACTAGTTGATCACGAGGGAGACTGGTCTGTTCCAACCAAAGTAAACAAAATCCATGGAAAATGATCCCCAAATACTTAGAACAAACTAAACATTAAAATAACTGCATGTAGAAAAGATGTTTTTAAGAGACGAGAAATACAATCTTTTCTTAATGGCTCAGTTTTCACTTTCATGAAACTGAAAAATCACTAATTTAAAGTCAATACAATGAATGGTTAGTTAAGAGTAGTACCTGAGTTGTTAGTGTGAGAACAGGCAGATTTTTTTTAAACAAAACTCTGGTCTAATTTATGTGTCATGAGGAAGAAAAAATAAAGTGAAAAATCCCATTTTGTAAATGCCTAAAGTTACCTTTAACAGCAGTAGGAAGATTCAAAAAAGCTAAAGATCATTATGAAATTCACTGCCTCTGTGCTATCTGAGTGGAGACGACTGACGAATTTTCTCACAAACACAAGATAAAAACTAAACTGTTGTTCCTTATCAGAACAAATAATATCTGGCACTGTTCATAGGAATTTCCAATATTAACCCACCTGTAAACCAAAGAAAACATTTTCTCATAGCTCAGGAATCACAGTGCCGTGGCAGCTCATTTGTAGGAATGTTACTTGTGAAACTTAATCTGGTATGAGCACACGGAGGTTTTTCAATGATTAGCTATTGTTTTATCGGCTCCATGATGCAAAAAGATGAGTTTTCACCAGAATATTAATGGTATCTAACTGGCAATGCTTCATCACCACCAGATTAAGTATTAGTAGTCAGTAGGTTTTCCTAAGTGTCCTTACACACCTTTTTTCCCTACTAAAATGTGGAAAAAGTATTCAGAAGACTGTGCCATGAATCAAAATACCTACTTCTAAGTCAGCAACAATCCACCTGCCAAAACACTAGTCCCCACTGCACAATATGCTCCACTTGTCAAACTTGGGCACTCTCAGACTTGCATACAGCAACAACAAAATACGTATTTTTATCTCTTCCTTTTTGTGCTATTAATTTGGTTGGGGATTGTACTTTCTCCCTGAAGCACATCGTTTCACATGCCATAGCTTCAAGTATGTGACTCCATTCCAGCAGCACACTTAAGCAGACACATGCACACAACCACGTAAGCAAGCCTATTGACTTTGGTGAACCTGTTTGTACACATAAAACCAGGCTTAAGCACCACAGTGAATCACGGCCTTTCTTTATAATCTTACATATTCTCTAGAATCATCTAGCTATCTTAATGCCAAGAAATGTATGTGCTGTCAGCTTGAGCTATTTCAGAATAGTTGTGTCTGGCTTTTTTATGGTATTAGCTAAACACTGACACGGCGATACCACAGAGTGCCCACACCGGGGATCTGAATCCCGCTCACTCTCCCTCCTGGGGGACAGGATATCGCAGCTGAGCCTCTTCACTACACTCTCAAAGGGGATTCAAGAAGTCTGTTCCTCTACATCAACGTTCAGAGCCACTGCAGTAACCGCACATCCACCGGTGGATTATCTGTCTGTTGTACTGTGTTTCTGGACTGTTTCTGTATATAAATGATTACACACCTTTCATCTGATCTCACCTCGACACCTACGTGCCCTCTGCCCCTCCAGCACTATTCAGTTTGTTAAACAAAATGAGCTCAGGAAGGGTACAGATTAGTTAAGTGGGCTTCATTTAGCACACAGCATCTGTGCAGAAGCCCTTGTATCGGTGTTTTACCCCTCGAACAAGAGCCCCCATCTCCCTGCTCTCTTACATCACTCTCTGAATTTGTACTGCTCTTCCCTAACTCCACCAGCTCTTTCGTGCACACGATGGCCACACAGAAGGGCACTGCTTGCAAGTTGGAATTACTGCTTAACCTCTTAAGTTTAATTTGGTTCAATGGTCTCAGCCAGTGGTTTTGGACTGGGTATTAAAAGATTTGTTTATTTTAAATATACTGACAGAGTCAGATAAGACACACTCAGGCCATTTTAGTATAAAATGCATAACATTCTTAGAGCAAAATGTGCAAAACTCCCACAACTATTTAAGTTAATAATTAAAAGGCCTTCCCCTAGGGTTAACCAAGTCAAGTTAGTAATTCATCTCATTTAAAAGTGCACATACTAGGAGAGAAAAGGAATAGAAGACTGTTTAATTATTTTGTATTTCATACATGCACAGCTCTGCATTATAACTGCATACAGAAGGGCAATATGCGCCCAGAAAAGTAAAATGTTGCTACATACTTTGGTAGTTGTGACAGAGTACAGCAAGCCACATACCTTGAAGCCATCCAAGCCTCCAGTGCCTCTCAGCTTGCTATAGAAGACATACCTGCATCTCAAACTACTCTGGAGACTGCACCAGTTCAAACACCATGGCATTCACTCAGAACACAGGCAGACTTGTACATGTCTGCATACATTTGCAAAGTTACTTGTACTCTGTACCTCCTGTATGATCCATGGTGGCTTGTGACTCGTAGTCCTAGCCAGGCACTACTCCAAACAATGCTTGAAAAGCAAATTTGCTTTAATCCCAATATTGTTTGCAGCTTTGCAGAAAGACTAGAGCATAGGAGAAGGCAGCAAGTGGAAAAAACATTTCCTGGGGTCACAAGAAATTCAGTGCTTGATTCCTATTGTAAATGAATCTAAACTGACTGCCTAATCCCATCGGTTTTCTGACAATCTTTTTTTTAATGTACTCACCTACACCAACTAAATCCAGGAAGACAATAATCCCATCAGTCTACAGTTTACCATTTTGGGAAGCAGATCTGTCTCTTCTATTGCCAGAAAATCGGTCAGCAGAAAAACAACGTTAATGTGGTCAACCTTACAAAAGATGACTACTTACTTGATACTAGCCAATTGTAACATGTAGCTCCAGGGACAGGCTAGTTGCTGCCTCCATTAGACAATAAACAGTGCTTTCATGCTAAACCTAATTCTGTCCCCATTCCTCCCATCTACAGGAATCAAAGCATTATGCAGAACAAGAGAAAAGAAGCAGATCCAGTTATCACAGTAGAGGTGCTGTATTGCCCAAAGGCTGTTATCACTCCATGCAGGTGATACATTGGGGACCATCTTTTAAAACAAAAAAGAAAACATGCACAGTCTTCAGGCAAAGTGACATGCAAAAGAAATACAAGAGTATACCACCAAATCCAAAACCAGCAAAAAGTGGGAGACCAGAAAGATAGTCAAAGATGATACTAGAACAAATTAGTAGTAAGTGATTTTTGAACAATTAGGACAAATAATAGCCAGATTTGTCAGAGTACATCATGGTTTCAACTAACAGATGTAGTATATAATGTTAGTAAGATAAGCCCTTAAAGTTCCATATAACATCCTGGTAAGTAAACTAGAAAACTGTGGTTTGGACTAAGTTTCTAGAAGAAGAACATACAACAGTTTGAAATGCAAATTCAGAAAAAACTCTCAGTATATTTCACATACGAAATATGAATCATAGACTGAACTAAGGTGGAAGGTCAAACCCAGTCCCATGGTCAAAGCAGGGCCAATTAGATCAGGTTGCTCACAGCCTTGTCCAGTCAAGGCCTGGTACCTCCGCGGATGGAAATCCCACACTCTCCCTGTGCAACCTGTTACAATATCTGACCACCCTTAGGTGATCATGTTCCAAATAAAATCTGTTCAGGACTTTGTGTGCTGACCTGTGTCTACTACCTCCATCCTGTCATCAGCTGACTGTTGCTTGAAAAAAGAAAAAAGAATGGCTATCAATCAGGCATCCCTGCTGTCTGCAGCCCCAGTAACACTGGAGATTGTGCCGACGGCAACACCAGAAAAATACCATTAAATTAATTGTTTGAGTCTGGAAATAAATATTAAGTTATGGCTTAAACTGTTTTTCGGATGAATTCTTTTCTTAGTAATTACAGTGGAAGCCCAGGTTTGGCTTTACTATTTGTAGCCCATTCATGCAGAAAGATAGCAAGCATTCCTACATAATTAGTCTTGCTAATAATAATGTTTAGAGGTGTTTAAGAGCAATACAAACATTAGCCCAGAAATCACAGGATTTTCTGAAAGTGATACTTTAAAAATTAGCATATTAGCAAATTGAGAGTCAGGTATTTATTAGGCAAACTAAATACCATGCTTCATGGTATTACCAAAGAGCATTTGCTACATTAAGATCTCTGGATCGAACCTTCATCTGTTATATGTGCAAATTCATTTACTCCAACGCATCTGTGTAAAAACGTCCAACAGAAAAATGTATTCCTTCATGTCCACTGAAGTTCTTGGCCATTTACAGTCACTAACCTGATAAAACACTATTACAGACTTGTTTTAGGAATGTAATTCAGTCATTTCGGTGCTTCCTGTCTCTGCCTCTGTGGGCTAGTAAACTTAACTTCAACAGTTTGGTTACATTAACCTAGCTTTTCTTGCCATTACTATGATGTTTTTCTTTCTTCTGAGTACTATGAGTCATTTCCTTAAATCTTTGCTGGTTTGGCTGCAGTCTTTAGGATAATAGGAACTGCCAATGCTCCTCTTCCATTTCTGGTTTTAATTCCACTGTGTGCTAGAACCATTTCTGTATTACATTGGTTTTATCCAAGGTATTTTTGTTGAAATAGATTTTCACCTGATGTAAATCATGCAAGCTCAGCTGCCAGCATAGCTTTTTTGAAGCCATACAAGTTTACAGTTGTTGAGGGTCTGAGCTCTCTGTTCTCTACCACTCTGATAAGGCCCTTGCAGAAGGCTGTTTCCCCTGTGCTTACAAACACGGCTGTACCACTCCATTCTTTCATTCCTCAGTTCATACCACTCCATTCTTTCATTCCTCAGTTTAGACTGAAGGAATAAACAGAGAGAAATCTTCGTGCCTAAATATGCAAAGCCTTCTGATATATTTTGATGGCTCAGGTAGTCCTCTATGTATTCCTAAGCCTTGGGCACGGGAAAACACACAAAAAAAGGAACAAGAATATCAATACATGAAGTCTTTGACCTCCTGAATGTGAACAATTTCATTTATTCATCTATTTTCCCTCAGTTTTGGGCCCCTCACTACAAGAAGGACTTTGAGGTGCTGGAGCACATCCAGAGAAGGGCAACGAAGCTGGAGACAGGTCTGGAGAACAAGTCTTATGAGGAACAGATGAGGGAACTGGGGATGTTCATTCTGGAGAGGAGGCTGAGGGGAGACCTTATGACTCTCTACAAGTACCTGAAAGGGGCTTGTGGTGAGGTGGGTGTTGGTCTCTTCTCCCAACTAGCAACAGAACAAGAAGAGGTTGCCTCAAGTTGCACCAGGGGAGGTTTAGACTGGATATTAGGAAAAATTTCTTTACTGAGAGAGTGGTCAAACATTAGAATAGGCTGCCCAGGGGGGTGGTAGAGTCACCATCACTGGAACTGTTCAAAAAACATGTAGTCATGGCACTTCAGGACATGGTTTAGTGGGCATGGTGGTGATGGGTTGATGGTTGGACTTCATGATCTTGAAGGTCCTTTCCAACCTTAATGATTCTGTGGATATCACACAGAACTCAAGCCAATTATTAATACAGAAATCCAGATGGAGAATACAGGTTTCCTTAAAGATACAGCTCAAGATGACAGGTCCAGAAGAGACCAGGCAAAGGTGGTTTGCATCATCTTTGAACCACTTGGGCTCCAGACTGTTACCACTGCTGAAATGGTTCTTGTTGATAGTGGGCTTTAAAATATTCCATACAAGTCTAAGATACCAAGTGACATTCCACAGTGTCTACTTCACCAAAACATTACACAGATAAGGAAGAGAAAAAAAAGGATGACTGATGAAACTACCGCTGTGTAAGGCCCATACACTGACAAATACGGTACTCTGGCCTCTAGTAACCTTCCCAGTAGCACCAACAGGAATGATGCACATTTCTAGTATCACAGGACCCACCCTGTAGTTGCAAAGTCAGGCTTGCTCCACCTCTGCCCCAAATCATTTAGATCATGGCTGCATTTACCTTCAGGCAGAAACACCTTGGAAAAACTAAGGCTACTCTCTTCCCAGTCATGACCCATGTTTAATACGTGCATTAAAATAAACTAGTTTTACCAAAAGTTTAATCACAAAGTAGCTCCTTGCTGTTGGTAGATAACACCCCAAAGGGAAGAAATCTTCCCCTCTCTCACTCCTAAATTAGGTATTAAAATGATCACATTACACAGCATATAGTAAAGTAGGAGATCTGAAAGAGAAGAAAACAGGACTGTTTTCCTGCATCCTTACAGTATGATTTATACAGCTTGGCTACAGCTTTACACATAGCTATATTTAACATTCAGAGAGCTACTATGCTGAACTTAAAGTAATAGCTATACAAATGGGAAATAGAAAGTATTGAAGAACATTGTCTCCTAAGAATGCCACCTTTTCTGAATTACTACAGCAAAACCAAGCTTCTACAGTGCAGGAAAAAATATTGCAAGATTTCAACTATCAGCTTCTTTGTGCTTATGATAAGGCAGTCTCCTTGCCTCTTGCTGAGTACTTACATGTCTTCTCACAAGCACAAGAAGTTTTTTTGCTCTCACAGCCAGTTCTGTGTTAAAGTTCATGGACCTTTTGTCTCCCTTCCTTTACCAGAGGTCGTATGTTTATTCTGTCTTTGAAAACAGAACAAAAAGTTCTTTAGGAATCACACAAAATCAAGGACATCAAAACTACTAAGAGTACTAGGAGAGGAATGGAATTGAACAAAAACTAAGAGATCTTTTCAAGTGTAGTTTTTTTCCCCTGCAGTTCTACGATCCAATGAAATATCAGGTCTGCCCAAGTCAACAAATTACTTTAGAGAAAACAAATTCTTCAATTACCAAAGGGAAAGGAAAGTAAAAATCCCTTCTTTCTTGTTTTTATTTGACTTTTCACTCCCTACATTTTTTTTCAGCTCCTTATACCTGCATAAAGTAGGCATCAGTGTTACTTCAGCCATAAGTTATGGGAAATTCTGAAATAGTAGCATTTGAGCATGGTGGCATAAGTGACTACACTGAATGAAGGGTATTGGAGAAACGGATTGCAGCTCATGAGGTTCTCTTTCTTCTGATACCATGACCATATCGCTTTGTGTTACTGAGAAGCCTGATCTAAAACTCAGTATAGCTCCACTAGCATCACCTCTAACTTCTCAGTCACAGTGAGACAGACAGTTTAAGTTTGCAGTATTGATACTTGCACACTTGGGAGTTGGGTTCTTCTCCAAAAATCAAGGGCAGCCAGCTGATAAGGAACATTCCTTTAACAAGGAGGAAGTTCCTACCAGAGAGCAGCAAGGGCAGGACAAGCCAGGAGCCTAGGACAACAGTGCCTCACCAATCCAGATGCTATTCCACACGATCTCAACAGATCAGGAAGAACAGGGTGCCGATAGCAAGCCCTATCAAGAGTCTCAGACACGGGTCAGTGACAAATCACCAAGAGCATGCGTGTCCATGGTGGTCCAAGACCACCAAGTCCATGTGTGAACAGCAAGGCACAGAACAGGAAGGCACCTACCTACAAGACAAACACAACAGCCAAGTCAGAGACGCAGCAAAAGACTGAGCTCCAGTGTAGCTCAAACCAGGGGTGTGTGCTCGGGGCCAGGCTTAAATAGAGCTCCTGGGCCCACGGGTGGAGAGCGTAGGTGGGGCCCCAGGTGAGGCTGGTCAGGGAAATTAAGACCTATTAGTGCAGTCAGAGCCCTGACAGTGCAAGAGGGTGGCTACTAAGCACTGACAGATGAGGAGTTGTGTGGCATCAAAGCAAGCATGTTTTAACCACTAAATCTACCTCGGTGTTTTTTCACAGAATAGTGACTCGCAAAGCGCAAGCAATCTTTTAGTACTGAAATCAAGTATTAGACTTGTACGAGAAAACAAAAAAAAAATCCTCGAATCATATTTTTGTTCGATTTCTGGTAGACAACCAAAGGTTGATCTTAGCAGCTATTAGCCTTTACTACTGAAGGGGAAATGCATGACAGCCATTTTACACAATATGAAAGCCTTGAGTGACCAAGGGTGCCTATGCAGTGTAAATAAGAATTTTGCTTTGTTGAGGAAGAATAGATTTTAACGATGTCATCGTTAAATGCAGCATTTTAGCTATGCAGGATGCTAAGAATGTACACTAAATGCACAAATAATAGCAAAACAAAAATGATCAGAATATTATTAATAGAGAAGGTCAATCCATCTCGAACCTGACTCCAGAAAACACTTTAACGTATCTATAATTTTATTTCTATTAATTTAGGAATATAGAGGAAAGCTGTTTAATCATATCTTTGAGTGGAGGATTAACTCCCCTCAGTGGTAAAGTTCTATCAGAAATTATTTTAGATACCCTCTCCCCCTCTCTTAATAAAGACACTCTTTCATGCCCGCCACTTTAAACCTATTTGAGTGAAATAGAAGGAATGTGAAATACCTAAAACCCACCTGTGAAGAGTACAGTGGCAAGAGGGGAGTTTCAGAACAGCAATAATTTTTCTTAATCCAGGAGGACTTTTGCCCAGTGACTTCTAAAGGAGAGAGAGAGAGAGACAGTCTCTCTTCCTCTTAAGTAAGAAATAATAGGGTTACAAAATCCAGGATTTAGTATTTAGATTCTAATTTACTGAAAACATCACAAAACCACTTTTCTTGATTTACAGATAAATAATGCAGCTCCTCTGACAGCAACGCAAGACAAGATTCCCAGTGCAGTGTTCATGTTCTCAGTCTTTTTGGTTCTCTTTAGTGCCACCTCCAACTACACTCTAATTCATGCTATTATTTATTAACCACTCTCCTTACAAACTAGGCAGTATCAATATATTTCTTCTAATTGGTACTGTTTAAATCTCTCTTTATAGTTGATTTCTAACTAGATTTAGAATGTGACTTTATTACTTTGCTTCTGAGAGCCAAAAGAGACAGGTTGCACGCTTGCCAGACGTTGCCACTGCAATTTCCAAGAGTGAAAATTCCTGGATTTCTGAGTCTGATACATTTGTTTCTAATTCTCCTAAGGTTTCAGCAAAGACAAGGTTCACAAAGTCCGGCTGTTGAAAAGTCTTCCAGAGAGTAAGATGTTTAACACTGCGTGGCTGTAATAAATAACAGCGTATATACAAGGTTATGCAGCACTTTGAATGTTACCAAATGTTAACACCTTTGTGTGGGATCACTCAGGCTTTTAAGCCCAGATTTTTTTAGATCCTCTGGCTTTCTGTCAGGTTCACCAAGGCTGTATTTATTCCCCTGCTCATTCTCACAACCATTAATGGCTTTCTTTAAAATTCTTTGGTGATAGGTGAGGTACCAGAAAACTGGAAAAGGTCAAATGTAGAGACTGTCTTTAAAAAAGGCAGGAAAGGAACCAAGAAATTGTAGCCTAGTCAGTTTAACTTCAGCTCCCAGAAATATTTCGTGGGGAAAAAAGTATCACACAAATTGGAACAGGTAACTGGAACGGGTAACTAACTTAGTAAGATCTACACACAGCCAGTATAGATCTGACAAGAATAAATCTTATCAGACTAACGTGCTACCATAACAGACCAGGAGTGTCTGCAGGAAGGGGAGTAGCAGCAGAGGCCAGGACTTGAGCGGAGTTTAAACTCTTATTTCCTGTAACATTCACATAAAGTATAGCAAAAATGGTCAGTCGATGACATAAAAATGGGTGAATAAGCACCTCCACACAGGATTGCTATGATTGTTTCACTGTCAAAATGGAAGGATGCATCAAATAGGACCGTGATATTACTTTCTATGCCCATATCTGTTCCATATTTCACTGATGATCCGGATGAGGAAACTGAAAGTATGCTTCTTAAGAGGCATAAAAAATAAAACTGCAGAAGTACAGCATTAGTGCAAATGGATGTTAAAAAAAACAGGAGAATGGTCTTTAAGAAAAACAGGATGAAATTCAATAGGCACAAGACCAGAAGACCATGCTGAGCAAGAGTAATCAACATCATAAATACACAATGAGGAGCAATTAGCTAGACAGTAGTTTTTCAGAAAAGGACCTAGGGATCATAGTACATCAGCACAAGCCAGTAACATCATGCCACGGAGACAGGACAAGCATGACACCAAGGTGAATAAGCAGGAGTACAGTTTGTGAGACATCTGATAAGATGATGAAGTTCTGTTCAGCACTTGTAAGGCCTCAGTTGGGGCACTCGCTCCAGTTTTGTGCTTTGTATTTCGAGAAGGATGTAAACTACTGTGGAAAGAGTTTGTTGGAGAGCAACAAGAAACATGACCTCTGAGAATGCATTAAAAGACTTAGGAGTGACTAGCTAAATGAAGAGAACACTTAAGGACTGATCAATGCTTGATAAAAGTCTTCACAAGCATTGAAGGTTGATACAAAGAAGAAATAATCCATTCACCATGTCCATGGTGGACAGGACAAGAACTAATGGTTTTAAGTTGCAGTAAGAATAATTCAAGTTACTTATTAAGGGGGAAAAGTACTTCTTGATGGTAAGTGAAGCACAGGAATTTCCTGGAGAGGTCATGGAGACCTCATCATTAGAAACTGTAAAGGAGTGGATAAACAAATATCTGTCAGGAATGAATTCAGCATAGTTAGGAGATGAACTAGATGACTTTTTGAAATCTCTTTCAATCTTTTTTTATGGTTCCATGATTCGGTATAACTATGAAGATGTTTCAGAATCTCTCTGCTCTTATGGTTAGAAAAAGAATTTATCTTGGCAATTTCTAGGGGTCGAAAAGTTTTTATAACAGCTGTGGAGGACCTTTTATTTATTTGCTGGTGTGCCTTAAGTGCACAGTACTTTAGTACATAGTAGGCCACATTATATTATTCTGAGAAATTGGAGTTAATGGGGCCTGCTTGGGGAATATGGCACAACGTCATGAATGTCAAAATATTATGGGCTTTTCTGCAAAATAAATGAATGCAATAAATAATGCCTTTTGAAATGCCCCCAGCATTAATTTGCACCAGTAATAAACCTCTCCTAAACAAGTAAAACCAAATTTAGCATTCTCCCTAGAAAAACATTTCTAGATACCACAGACCACTTTTACAGATTCTGTGTGCCTCCTTCTCTTTCCCCACCTGCACCTCCAAGCTTTCTAAGCTGGTCTTTTTGCACATGGCTCCCACCTCAGAAAAATACATGTAACGGCACTTTGCTTCATAATCGTGTTGTGAAGTAAATAAATTCGAGAATAAGAAATAAATGCAAGATCTGGAATACCGACTGTGCTGTACCAATGGTAAGTTACATCGCATGACTCTTTGATTACAGAGAACTTCCACACCTTGCGCTCATGAAGTGCAGAGATAGCCAGCCACCAGCTTCATGCTTTGGCAGCAGCCCTAAGGCAGACCCAAAGGTGTCTAACGGTGCGCTCTGTGGGGTGACTGTCACTTCTGCTCCACAGGCCCAAGGGTAGACCCACGCTCTTCACAGGAGAGATCCTATACCACCCTAAATCTGGGGGTTCTATGCAGTCCCAAAGAGATGTGACACATTACAGTAGATCAACCGATTCATGAATCTCCTGTAAATTCATAGGATCTATTCCACCCCAACGGACTTTATATGATAGACTTGGCATTATAGGCTGAGTGTGAGAATAAAACACTTTTCTATTCAGCTAGGCTTTTTCTGAGTTTTGCAGATATGTGTGAGGTGAGGAAAAGAGACCAGGATGAAAAAAGAGGGACAGAATGTAGCAAAATAGACACGGTATGCCAAAATGAGAAAGATCCTGTTATTCTTTTCTTTGATCAAGCTACTGGCCACAGAAAAATGGCCAACATAAATTATATATGCCAAAGTCAACTTCAGCTCATGTTCTTTCTAGCCATTTGATCTTTTATCTGCCAACTGTCACCCATTTTTCCCAGTTGTAGCCACATTTAATATTATTTCAGTCATTAGAAATGTGGTTTTGTACTTAGTTCCAGTTTTCTGGGTAACAGACATTTTATTCTCCCACTGCAATATACTGGAGAAATAAAATGCCATTTATGCAACAGAAGTGATACTCTACTGAATATAGACCACCAATAGTAACTCCTAATCACTAAAACCGTTTCTTTTTTTGACCATTTACATGGATTTAAATAGGAAATCAAAGAGTTTACTTCTTTTTTTTAGTCTAAAACCACACCACGAAAGGGTTATTTTCAATGTATAAAAACTAAACTGTGTACATCATTATTTTTAAGAGCTCTTTCATGTATTATATTATTTACACGGCTGCTGAAAAAAATACTGCTGAGTTCAACCACAGCTAATCGATGAGAAAGAAGGTTTCTGTGGCTATATTGCAGGAACTGATAAAACACAAGGAAAGGGACCTCCTACGCTGAGAATCTCTGACTATAAATCTCACTAGTTTATGAGTGGAAAATACTCAAATAATTGTTTTGCTCAGAGGTGCTAAGCACCTGTAGCTGCTATGCACTGTAACTGGCACTGTCAACACTCATAACTTCTGAACATTTGGATTGTGTAACTCACTGGTCCTCGCATCTAGAAGACAAGACAACTCCAGCTGGTGCTGAACTGGGGTGAGGCAGCAGACGCCGAATTTCAGGTTGTTTTTGGTATGGACAATGTTCACTTTTCCATCTGAGGAAAAAAAAAAAAAGGCACTTGATAACAGTAAACTTCTGAACTGGGAAGAAAAAGACTTTCAGTCTTTCCTCAGGCTGCCCCGCACGCCTAAAGTATTATCACGCTACAAGCAAACTATTGAGAGGAATGGAGATTGTGCTGTTTTCATGACCTATATTCATATTTTGTTCTATTGTTTTTGACCTTAACAGTTTTATTTCCCACGGTCATGAGAAGTGTCAGAGGATCTTGTGAGCAGTATGTTGCCTGCGAGCCACTGGCTAGCATCCACAGAGGCTGTGAGACCACCAAGAGAATTCAGTACTACAAGTGAACACTAGACATTTCCACTGAGTGCCTCCATCCACGCAAATCATGTTCAGCAGAAATGAAACCAGGGGTGTTGTAGAATTCACACGGCCATGGTGCTGAGTGGGAAATAGGTAAAGACTCAGTAAGTCAAAATTTGAACCTCTGTAAAAATGACTGCATATTGCAACTGGGCGCAGCGCAGTTCCCATTTACCTGGAGCATCAGCGCAGCTCCTGGCGATTTTAATGTGGGCCTTCCAGCTGATGTTAACTATGAGATGGGTGATCATCACCTAAGTCAGCTGTAACTTTTGCATTGCTTTCCAGCGTGCGTACAGCAGCCTGGTTTGGCCATCTTAAATACGCGGATGCTCCACTACTGGAGAAGACAGACGGCCGGCGCCTGTGGTGCGGCAGGTGAGGTGTGATGGTCTCAGCGTGGGATGATACCTTGTGGGATTCCAGACACGGCGCTGCTGGAGCATCTTGTAGCAGACTGCTTTTTCGCCGGAAAAGGGTGATTTCATCGCAACGGAAAGCTTTTGTTGGAATGCGTGATGCGCAGCATTTTGCCAGAGAGGATTTCGCAGATTCAGGAGAAACAAGCTGGCTGGTACCGGGGAGACCCAAAGCGAGCGGGGTGTGCGCGCCTCACCCTCGCCTCCCCGATTTGGGCAGCCCAAATCTTGTAGCAGACTGCTTTTTCGCCGGAAAAGGGTGATTTCATCGCAACGGAAAGCTTTTGTTGGAATGCGTGATGCGCAGCATTTTGCCAGAGAGGATTTCGCAGATTCAGGAGAAACAAGCTGGCTGGTACCGGGGAGACCCAAAGCGAGCGGGGTGTGCGCGCCTCACCCTCGCCTCCCCGATTTGGGCAGCCCAAATCCAGAGGAACGGCACGGCCGCAGCCGGAGCGGTGTGACTGCTCGTGCCGGCGCTTCCTCTACGCTCGTGCGGGCTTTTGGGCTCAAACCGTTTGTGAAGGAGTACGGGCTGCGCCGCGGTAGAAATCGAGCCCCGGGACGCGGGGTGCGGATTGACACGGCGAGGCGCGTCGCCTTTCGG
>NW_010545826.1:0-2390 GCF_000687285.1 Phaethon lepturus
TTGGAGTCATTGCTACATAATTCCTGAAGCAACTATTGTTTTTCTAAAAATGTAGTAAATTCATAAATACAAATGACTGGTGTTCTAGATGTTTCTTGTTAGTAATAGTTGGCTCTGTACTTAGATTTTTTTCATTAAAAGGTAGTAGTATATTACTTTAAGGAAAAATGCCTGTAGGGATGTGTGTGTATATGTATACACACAACTCTACAGAAAACTTTTTATTTAACTAATATCCTACTTTGTGTGTATATGTGTATACAATCTTTATTCTTGCACTAATATCCTCCTACCTATGCTGTGTTTGTATATATATGTGTATATACATATATATGTTAAGAATAGTTCTAGAAAAAATTAATTTTATTAATTTTTTGCAATTTATTTCTAGCTCCCTTTCCAATCATCAGAGCAGCCTCTCCCCTGTCTCAGTGTTGTCTTCAAGCACGTCACATGCAGTAAGTCCTACTTGCATTTCAAGAGATGTTTGGCATATAGTCAGTTTACCTGATGATTAAGACCCTCTCTTAAAGTTCCTTTTGTCCCAGTATACTAAGAACAGAAATAAGAACCTTATCACAGGGAAGAATGACTGCCAGCCCTCTAGTGGTAAAAAAGCCTTTACCACTTGTGATTTGTACTAGATCAGGAATAGCTGTTAGAGAGACTTGTCAGTCACACAACTGCAGAGGAAATTTTTGTGCCAGCAAGGGGGGGGATGGCCTAAAGAAAGAACTTCTCGTAACAAATGTATTTAAAAAAAAAAAAAAAAGTCTTTACAAGTGTCTGGCTGAAACTGATCCAAAATGTGGACTGTTAGCAGTCTCCGCTGGAGAGGTTAGCTGGCAAAATACAGGTGATGGAATTATATGTGTCATGACAAATGATTTTAGAGTTTACCATGTGGCATTGTTGTCACCTGTGTATTTAACGCATTTGAGATAAGACAAATTGTATTGAACACAGTGCTCTAGATGAGGTTGCACAAAGGAAAGTCAGAGACACTGCCTTCTTCTGTGACAGCATACTTCTGTACAATCCCAATGGGGGTGTGCACATAGGTTACTGCTTTTCTTTATGCCTGTGTTTTTGTTTGTAATGCTCCATCCCTACTGAATATCAAAATTCACACTTACCCAAACGTCCTTCTTTTCTGTTGTCAGAGTTGTTTTGGCTTCTGTGTGTTGATGACACTGTTTTTGAAATGTGATCAGCTTACAGCTACGGCACCGTATTGTGCTGGATTCAAACCAGGAACTCCTTTATCCTCATGTGTTCCTGTAATACATCTGGTCTGCTTTTGAGTTTACCACATTGACTCTGTTGTAGGGCACTGCAGTTTTAATCTTAAATTCCACAACTGCACTGAGGAAATCGTTATAGCAGTGTCCTGCATTTTGAAAACAAATACTGTCTTTTGGAAGAATATAGGAGTTTATTTAACGTAACGAGTACTAGCTTAAAGGAGTAGACAAGCAAAGGGCAAGAAATAATGCAACGGAGTGACATTTGAGTTACTGTGGTATAATATTGTGATGATACAGCTGTTTGAATTTAACTGTCATGTAATAATTTTCTTTGAATACTTAAAAATTACAAGCATGCAACTTAGTCGCTTGCTTGCTATATAGATAATGCATCTTTTGCATGTGCTGCTGTTACTTAAAATATTGTTGGGGTTTTAATTTTTTTTTAAATTTCCCTAGCATCTTCCACTGTGGTTTATTTGCTCTGTCATCCTCATTCTTTTTGTCTCCTTTCTAGCACACTAGCGTTGAGAACACAACTTCGCTCCAGCCCTCAACAACCTTTTCAACTGCTTCAACCTCAGCCACTAGCACCACCTCTTCAGTTGTCAGCATGGCAAGCAGTATGAACACTACAAACAGCCTTGGCCTGAGCATTACCAGTGTGTCTATACCAGCTGCTACCACACGGGCAGCTCCCTTAGGGGCTTCAGGGTCGCCAAAATATTAACAGATCATGTGGATAGACGGAGGACTTCAGTCAGCAGGGCTGTCAGTTGAGCATCTCACCAGCCATAACTACGCTAAGAAATCCACTCCTGACTAGCGTTTTCAGCATGCTTTATTTGCTATCTTATAAAATAAAGTTGCCTGGTTTTGTGTATTTGAAATATTTGTTAGGGTGTTCTATGGCATTTATATAGCATGTTCCATACCCAAAGAGCTTTATAAATAGGCACCAGAGCAGTTCTGACTTCAGAAGTTTTGGGCTAGGGAATTTGCCCAGTTTGTATTCCAGGTTGTGAAAGCTCTTGGCTGTGAGTTCACATTAGCTTTAAGTTCAGTATTCTCTGTGACTTGAATTCATTTGGCAGTATCAAAATATACTGCAATGTCCTCATTATCATATGCCACATCCCTACT
>NW_010545827.1:0-19148 GCF_000687285.1 Phaethon lepturus
TGGCCTTCTTGGCCACCTGGGCACACTGATTTGAGAAGTCCTGACAGTCTGGTGAAGTTCCCACTGACTGGAAAAGGGGAAACATCACACCCATTTTTAAAAAGGGAAAAAAGGAAGACCCGGGGTACTACAGGGCAGTCAGTCTCACCTCTTTGGCCAGCAAGATCATGGAGCAGATCCTCCGGGAAACTATGCTAAGGCACATGGAAAATAAGGAGGTGATTGGTGACAGACAACATGGCTTCACTAAAGGCAAAACATGCCTGACAAGTTTGGTGGCCTTCTACAATGGGGTTACAGTCTTGGTGGATAAGGGAAGAGCAACTGACATCATCTACCTGGACTTGTGCGAAGCATCTGACACTGCCCCACATGACATCCTTGTCTCTAAATTGGACAGACATGGATTTGATGGATGGACCACTTGGTGGATAAGGAATTGGCTTGATGGTCGCACTCAAAGAGTTGTGGTCAATGGCTCAATGTCCAAGTGGAGACCAGTGACGAGTCATGTTCCTCAGGGGTCAATATTGGGACCGGCGCTGTTTAACGTCTTTGTTGGTGACAATGGACAGTGGGATCGAATGCTCGCTCAGCAGGTTTGCCAACGACACCAAGCCGAGTGGTTCAGTCAACACACTGGAGGGAAGGGATGCCATCCAGAGGGACCTTGACAGGTTTGAGTGGCAGGCCCGTGCAAACCTCATGAAGTTCAACAAGGCCAAGTGCAAGGTCCTGAACCTGGGTCAGGGCAATGCCAAGCACAAATACAGGCTGTATGGAGAATGGATTGAGAGCAGCCCTGAGGAGGACTTGGGGATGCTGGTTGACAAGATGCCCAACATGACCTGGCAATGTGCACTTGCAGCCCAGAAAGTCAACCATATCCTGGGCTGCATCAAAAAAAGCATAACGAGCAGGCAGAGGGAGATGATTCTCCCCCTCTACTCTGCTCTGGTGAGGCCCCACCTGGAGTACTGCCTCCAGCTCTGGGGCCCCCAACATAAGGACATGAACCTGTTGGAGCAAGTCCAGAGGAAGGCCACAAAGATGATGAGAGGGCTGGAGCACCTCTCCTATGAAGACAGGCTGAGAGACTTGGGGTTGTTCAGCCTGGAGAAGAGAAGGCTCTGGGGGGACCTTATAGCAGCTTTAGAGTACTTGAAGGGGGCCTCCAAGAATGCTGGAAAGGGACTTTTTACAAGGGCATGTAGTGATAGGACAAGGAGTAATGGCTTTAAACTGGGAAGACGGTAGGTTTAGATTAGATATAAGGAAGAAATTCTTCACTTTGAAGGTGGTGAGGCACAGGAACAGGTTGCCTAGAGAAGCTGTGGATGCCACACCCCTGGAAGTGTTCAAGGTCAGGTTGGACGGGGCTCTAAGCAACCTGGTCTAGTGGAAGGGGTCCCCTGACCCTGGCCGGGGGGGCAAGGTGTCCCTTGCCCATGGCAGGGGGGTTGGAACTAGATGATCCTTAAAGTCCCTTCCAACCCAACCCAGTCTATGATTCTAAGTCCCAATGACATCAGTAAAAACAAAACCTAAGCAAATAATTAAATATGTATACATATATATTGTATATACCTTGTCAACTTGTTTCAGATGAAGATAGCAAGAAGCCATGTTCCTCTGCAGCTTAGCCAAATTCTGATCTATCTGCCCAGGTGTGTAGAAGCTGACCGCATAACTGTACCAGTGGAGAGCTTCAGAATAGCTTTTTGCCTAGGAAATTAAAACAAACAAACAAACAAACAAACAAAACAACACACAAAAAATGCAAAAACCAAAACACAAACAAAACCTTATTTGGGTGATGAAACTGTCTATGTTTTCCCAAATTTAAAAAAAAATGGTCATAGGAAATGAAAGATTTAGATAATCATACATTCTATCATAACCTTTCCCACAAAAGAGCGATTGTTGGTCCCACAATGCAGGTAATATTCATTAGAACTGACACTTTACCTATTCCTACTCTTCCCTTATTCTTACAGTCATTATCAAAGACAGGACACTGGACTAGATGGGTCATTCATCTGACCCAGAAAGGACATTCTTATGACTAAATACAAAACAGAAATATTATTTTAAAAAAACCTCTCTCTCCATGATACAAAGCAACTGAAACTAAGCGAAAAAGGCAAAAGTGTTTATTTCACTTAGACTGTGAATCTTGATGATACTATGCTTAAGATGATACTGCCAACTATACTTCCAATTTGGACAGAGAATTTATTTAAAATGAGGAGGAAGGAAGCTGTGTCATTAGCAAAATTCCTTCTTCACTACACAGATGAGACGTAGTAAAATGGAACATGGATTTTTCTTTACTCAAGAAATGAGCATATGACAGAAATACAAGAGCAGAATATGAGCTCATCGTCTCCAAATACTGAAATAAGAAGGTATCTGTTTTTTAATAGAACTTACATATACTCACAGTACGAATGTATATGAACTAAGATACAATGTAAGCATCGAAAGCTATTTTATATAGGCTAAAAAGAAAATGATAACACTTCAAGCTCCTTAACCCAACAACTGACTGCCAGAGGGTAGGAATTGTAAAACAGCTCAATGTAAAGAATATTTTTGTACCTTCCCAGGACAGAACCAGAATGATGGGCTGCAAAGGTTCCTTGGCTTATGAATTCTAGCCATAACTGTTCCCATGTATAAACCTGAGATAAGATTACCTGCAATTTGATGTTTTAATGGAGAACAGCACCCAGTTGTCTGAAAATAAAACTAGTGCCAACTGGAATAGGGATCTTAGTAACAGCTTGCACTCTAACCAAAAATAGACATACCAAAGAGGTCAGAAAAAGCAGATCTTCATTTTCACCAATACAAATAACAACACTACTGTTTGGTCCCAAACCTCATAATGTTTGGCAGCTCTGTCCCACAAGATGATGTGCAGCCGGTTCAAGGCTTCAGGCAACAGCTGTTTCCCAGTATAATGACCTGAAAATGCAAATCATCACTTTACAAGAACTTTAAGAAGCACACTGAGAAGCACCTAAGAACTATCTGAGAAAGACTGTCCCATAGCCTACAATAAAAAACACTGACACAGCAATATTTTCATCCAGGACCCAGTGTTTCATATCCTGCTTCTGAAAAAAAAAACCACAAACCTAAAACAAACACCACCACCCCCCAAACAGTGAGTAAGAGAATAAATATTTTCATGCTTGAACAATGTAAACGTGTCTCTTGCACCTAGCTCAATACTATGTAAAATACAGTCTGATTTCCAGCAGATCTGACAGTCAAAAAATACTACAGTGCTACAGGTTGCAACAGACCCAAAAAAGAAACTGTTATCAGCTGCTCAAACAAGGATATGCAATCTCCTTTAATACTGACAAATATACATTGGGATGCATGGACAAAGTCTTAACAATACACAGAACTTCTGATAAATGTTTCTAATCCCACATGTATCAGTCACACACAATCTACACTAAGAAGGAGGAATTGTTCTAGCAAGTGAATTTAACCCTGAGGTTTAACACAACTGTTCATTCCATAACGTTGGTTATGGAAGTTGAGAGTTGCCACGCAAAAGAAACGTAAGGGAAAAGAGACACAAATAGAAAGAAAGGTGAGAATAAGCAAAAAAGTGAAAATCAGAATTCGAGACTTTAGCCAACTAAATACAGCTTTCAGTAAACAGCAGCAAAAGATGGATACAGACCTATAATAATTTCTTCAACCTTTTGCTTAGCAAGCAGCTCCCTCTTATTCTGCAACAGGAACTCAACGTGGAACAGGGTAATTTTTCCAAGGTCAGGTGAAGATTCAAATCGTTCAGGAACAGATTTCAGAAAATCAAAACCAATTGATTCCCTATTCACACAGATGCATTTTTAAGAGGCTGCACAAGAAGACTGTTAATTTTCCATTCTAAAGACTAATATATTCACACTGTACAGCATGTTTCTCATTAATACCACTGGCACACAATCACACTGACAGAGTGAGTCAAGGTTCATCTACTCAGAAGTAACTTGCTATCAGCACATGCTTGTTCTACAGTATTCACAAGAGAGTTTACTCCTCACAATGAAAGAGTAAGAATTTATTGCAAGATAGAAGCCTATGCATAGGTAATCATGATGGAGCATTCAACAGTGTGAAATTTCATGCCTCAATTTGTTTTGCAGTAACTTGTTCATCCTTACACTGTTTTTCGCAAGAATGATTCTAGCACTCCAAACTCTTTCATTTTGAGGGCTGCTTAGTTAATGCGGAAGAAAGTTCTCGGTCTGATAATTCCAGACTCATACATATATTATTCCAGATATACTATTCCAGTTATATATTAAAACTACATAGGGAGAATCTTAATCATTCCAAAGTAAGGCTACAGCATCACAAATTGCCACTCAACATAATTTCACACCCTGTTCTGCTGCTGCCATAATCTGTATCACCTTGCTATAGAAAAGACAGGCTCCCTCTCAAAACTGTTCACCTACCTCTGTGAGTTTTTATTTAAAATAAAGCATCATTGTATAATAGATGTTTTTTGCTTATAAAAAAATACCTACAAACCCCAAATATTTTGTTCATCCCACTTAATGATGCTTTCATACCTTCCATGCTCCAGCAGCAGTTTGGCAGTATTCAAACAAAAGTCTAAAGACATCTCATGTTGCATGAATTCTGCAACAGCTAGACACAACACAAAACAGATGAGATGATTATTTAATCAACTTAGACACTTAACTGCTCAATTTACCATTTACCTCTTACAGCTTCTTTGGGAAAAAAAACAAAACAAAACAAAAAAAAAACAAAACAAGAAAAACCCCAATATAATAGTTCTAAAACAAAAGGAAGAATAAAACATGTCTATTGTGCTTTGACTTTCCTGTCACTGTGCAATTAATGTAGTACTACAGAAAGGTGACAGATTGATAGCCCTGGAGTTCTATCCCTCTATCTCTTTAAACAGGAACAGCACAGGCATTAGTAGCACAAACTTTTGCCTCAAGTTGCTTTCCATCAAAATGTCTCATCCTTATCCAGCAGGAACCACTTAAGACTGAGGTCAGTGCTCAGGCTGTGCGCTGGTATCACATTGCAAAGGGAAGTACTTAAGCCTAATGCCTTTAGCATCAGCTGTTGAATTGACTGGTGCTGATAAGTAGGTACCAGTTTTAGACCACTCAGATAAAGTTTAAAAATTGCTAGACTGTGCTAGATGGTTAATAACAAGATACATACATTTGTATCTTGGATGAGATCAGGGAGGGAACACATAGGGACATGACTGTAACAGTTGTTAAAGGAAGCATCTCTAAGGCACCTGTGTACAAGTGCACAATAAAAGATTTTAGCCAAATGCCTAAAACTTAGCAGGAACCTTCACTCAAAAGAAAGAGAAGTTGCAGTGCATGGACACAAGACTCTTTTCTGTCAGCCATACAAGAATAGACAGATACCCACTCATTAATAAACTTGCTTGAAAAAACTGACTGGAGTCTTAGTACTACTAAATATAAGCAGAGTATGTTTTGACAGGCAACACTATGGCTTCACAATTCAAACTGCGGAACAGAAGCCAACTGTTGCAATGCTAAGTTTTGAATAACTGCCCACTTGAAAGCTGGCTGAAATTCCCCAGGAGCAATCTGAAGTGGGGAATTTCAAACCATTCAGCTCTCTGCAAGAAACTCCTCATCTCATCCTACATTTATTTCTCAAAAAATTCATTATGCATCTGATGCTTTCCAACCATAAAAAGTACAAAGCCTCTCTTCTGTAAGGTTTCATTATTTATGGAAATACATTTCTCCTGATACATTACATTTTCTATATTGAAGTCCCCTCAAAAACTTTCTTCTCCTCTCATGCCAACAAAAAAATCAGTTCTCTTCAAATGACAAGTTTGAGGAATAAGGAGAAAAGTGTTTATATGCCCTAGATAAACTAAATAAACTCTGGTAACACAGGCTTATAACAACACACTGATGAGTACTTGATGTCTCTTGGCCAAAATCTGCAAAACCACACACAGAGAATAGCAATGTTTCAGAAGTCTTTCTTCTATGCTGACTGCATAAGAAACAATCCACCTTCACCTTTTTTGAGTAACCTTAGGCATCTATCTAAAATAAACCATACTTTTACATTGCTCTGTTTTCACTGTCTTCATTCTAATAGGCTTCAGAGTCTTCCCTCTTCCCTATTTACAGCAAGTCTGTTTAAATTCTCAACAAAAATAACGTCAGGCTTAATTCAAACTTACACTAGCACCTGGATAACTCATCTGTGAACACAGACTACTACATCTCACACTCCAAAACCAAAATGACATTTAGCTAATGAAGATTCCTCTAAAACACATGACAAAGGAATTTATTTTTTTCTTTTCTATCTACAACTCAGGCCATCTTCCTGGATATATAGCAGTATGACTTTACTATGAAACCTATACAGAACTGTGATACCTGAGTTGATATCTTCGTCAGGTGCTTCACTTTTAAGAAGAATTTTAACTTTCAAAAAAACCCCTGCTGGATGCAAATTCTCCTGCACAATGAAAAACAATACATTACTTGGACAGCTGTTTGTAGAATACAGATCCTGTGAGAGTCCAGCACATTCATAACACAAAGACAAATACCAGGAAATCACATACACTCCACTGTATTCTTCAGTTCCATTTTAATGACTGAAGCAATAGGTAGACAACTGGTAATATTTTCTTCTTAAATGCAATGTGCATCTTCATTATTTATTCTTATGCTGCTGAAAGACCATGAGGATAATGAAAGCAAGAGATACATGATTCTCATTTTGCTGTGGCCCATTTCCAGTACTTTTAAATAGAAGCTGAACAATACTGACTGATAGAAACATTTCTTGCCTTTCTATGTGTGAATTGGTTGGATTACTCTAGAATTAATATGAGCAGAATTCAAAGTAGCTTATAATAATACGAAATTTAGGAGAGAACAACAATAGGAGCAAATGGAAATAATGAAGACTGTATACTACAGCTCTCATTAAAACACTGCACATTTCAGACTCTAGAATAAAAATTTTCTTCTTGTTTTCCATACTCTCATACAATATCAAAACATGTATTAGCAAAAATTATGATAAAAACACTTTCCACCTCAAAAGGTTTTGCGAAAGTAAATACAATAAAAAATGCAAAGGGCTTAGATACTGTACTGGCATGTTATTTGAATGATTAAAATACACTGCCTTTTATCCTGATCTCACAAGCATGTGCATCATCATCTGTCTGAAAGTTTTAACAGCATATAGAAAACTGAATTTGAGCTTTCATTTAAAACAAGGTTTTATACTTAAAACTTGATTTGTATGAAACAGATAATGGAAATTTTAAAATGGTCAACCAATGACAAATATAAATTTTTCAAATTTAAGTTACTCTAACTAACCTGAAAAGACAGAAGCATAAAATTAATTCAAGTCTTTATATGGGAAAAGGAATTTGTACAAGAGCAAGAGACCTCATTATAGTAACTGCTCAGAGATATATGAATTTTCTTCAGGGTAGCTGGTGTGTTTATACAGCTCGTTTTTCAGGTTCCAGAAGAAATACAGTCATGTTAGTAAAGTGCAATAGCTAAAATAATTGTTTGAAATAAGACTGATGTAGCTCTCAAAACTGAACTGTTTGGCGCTTTCTCAAATATTTGTACAAGATAATGAGATGGGGACTCAAAATGTAGTATATGGACACATCCTTTACAACCAAAAGCAAGACAAAAGGTGTGATGCATAAAAAGCCAGCTGCTATAAATCTCAGGTGGACCAAACTAATTTATTCTGTTTGTCCAGTTTTCACGAATACATGCCAAAGAAATTTAGTCGTATCATTATCAAAGGACCTCACTATTAATAGATATGAGGCAGCAAGACAGTTGTACACCTACATACAAAGAAGTATTTCTCTATAAGAAAGTTGGGAACAACAAAACATATTCATGAGTATGAAAAGCAAAGCAAACACACCTTTGTCTGATGTCAAGGATAACATACCAGTGATTAATGTTTTCCATATTATTATGTTAATAAATGCTTGAGATTCAACTATTGCACACCATAAATACAGTAACACTTACTACCTGATTTGCCAAGCTTATAGCTTTCAATGCCTTGTCAAGATACAGATTGCAATCCCACTCGAAATAGGCTGTAGCTAACAATCGCAGCACTTTAGCCTGGAAAGAAAAACAAACTGGAAGTTTAAATGCTATCTGAAGAGCAGAAAAAAAATAGCCACACATGAACATACATATGAATACAAAAGACTTAAAATTTAAGGTTATTAAAAACAAAAGCTCTTTGAGTCAAAAGAGTGCCTGCCTGGTATAAGACACATAAAGTGATTGCTCAGTTCTGAAGCGTATTCAGTCTTCAGCACTGCAATTCACACAGGACATGACTCAACGAGAGTTCAGAGAACAGAATGGTAGCAAGGAAAATCAGAGATGTGGGAAAAACAGAATGAAAGAAGAAATTGAAGGAGCAGGAGGTACAAAACTTCACTGAGAGAAAAAAAAAAGACATACATGATAATGGTCTTCAAATATATAAATGATTTATATAAAGATTATAAATCTTCTCGATTTATATAAAGATTATAAATCTTCTCCATATCCACTGTGGGTAGCAAAAGGAGCAATAGGCTTGTGAATGAGACAGACAAACATCTATCAGAAATGCCACAGATGTAACTGATGATGCCTTGAAAGAAGAAGGGGAAGGGAAAGGAAGAAGAGATGGCCTTTCAGGGTCTATTTCAGTCTTACTTTCTACAACTTAATTCTGTGAAATAGTAGATTCAATTTAAGAGCACCCATCAGTAACTGAACTCTCAGACTGACACTCATAACAACTGAACTTGCAACTTTGCCAAACTTCATAGCAGACAGTACTAAACCTGACAGTATAAACTGGTCAGGTTTGGCACAGCAGAGGCAGATGATACAGTAGAGTCAGGTTAACAAATTCCTCCTATTTGGAAATGGCAATTTCTGTATTTCTTACCTGCATTTCTTTGCCAACAGAATATTTCACATCCATCTTGCCAATGTCGTAACTCTCGCTATCAATGATAAGTGCAAGTTCAAATTAAATGGGAAGACAGAGGTAAATTCAGCCAGTCTTCTGACACGTGCAACATTCCTATCCTTTCTCACTTCTTAACCAGTTAGAAACTACATAAATCACACAAACTAATCTCAGTACTCACTCTTACTAGAGAACAGAAAATTCTGCTTTCTTTCTAAATCCTCGTATTAAAAATTGTGCTCAATCACTTTCTTCAACCTGTTGCACCACCTTCTGTAATAACTTCTATTCAAACATTTCAGTAGGCTTTATCAGTTTTAACCATAGGGGTTTTGAAGAAGCAAGTGTTCTCGTTCTCACCTGGCAAATAATATAGTCATACATAACCTGGTCTCAAGATCACAGCAAGTCAATAGCAGAGACAGAAACAGAACCTAGGAGTCATGATTCCCCATTCTCTTTTTAAAAGTTAAATGACAGCACAAAGGACCACCCAGGAGAAAATGCAGTGGTAATTCCACAAAACCAGACTCGATTGCAAATGCTGTGAATGAAGAACTGTTAGATAGAAAAACAGTAACTGGGCATTTGTTTCCTTATCAAATATATTCTCAGTACAGGGAAATCTTAACCCACTAGATGGAGCTACATCTCTTTCTCCAGATAATTATTTGCACTTTTTCCACAAATTTTGTCATCATGACTCAGTATGTAATTTTCCACAAGAATAAAATATAAAATAATCTCCAAAGCACCAGCTGTAATCAATTCTAAGCATTTCTACAAATCCTCTTTGACAACATACATGACCAGAACTAGTTTGAATTTGGTACGTTGCCATTCATTTTCTTCTATTTAAAAGAAAAAGAGCAAGAAATAAAAACCAATTTTCTGAGCTGAGGCTGTGACCTTGGCATGAGGATACTCTTCCCAGTAACCTATATTTTTTTGTCCTTAGTAGTACGACATTACTTATTTGGATCCTACCCAAACCATACCCAACTTCCTTTTTCACCTTGATGTCTGTGTCTTTCATCACTCAAGGACTTGCTCTCAATGAAACACCTCCTTTATGAGAAATTCAAATACTGTTTAAAACAAATCAATTTAAAACCGGTCAGAAGAATTCATCTACTCTTTTCCAAATTTTTCAAAACCCTTCACTATCATTTATGAATGGCACAAGAACTGGGAACAGCGTCTTGATAAAAATAATCTCTTTGGAGGAAGTGTTAGCGAGAGAACTGACGAGAACCATGGAAAGAAGACTTTCATTCTAATGATATGAAAATCTATGTGGAAAGCAGACATAAATGCTAGGCAACAGAGTAAGACAGTCACTGAGTATCTTCTCAGCTAATCTGGTTCAGCTAAAATCTTGTATTCTCACATTTTTAATTAAAACTCTGCTTTCCCTTGCTCCCCACTCCTTCACACGTATTTTTACATCTCAAAAACAGGATTTTATTTTGTTTTACCTGAGCCAGAAGCAGCTCTGTTCATACCTCTTCCATTCATAGGTTTCCACTCCAAAATTGTAACAGAGGATTGACAGGTAACAGGTCTGTAAAAGACTCCTGCTTCATTAGATCTATGGCACTCCAGTCTCAGGTTCTTTAAAATGCATTTTACTTTAAAGATATATCCACTGACCTTGTACAAGGGGATAATGAACATGACTAAAATGGAATCATAATTGTGTGGGAAAGTGAAGCATCATTAACCAGTCCAGGACACACGAAAAGCGGGATTCTTGAAACACATGAGGTAGAATAGTTCCTCAAGAACATTGAAAGTACTAGAACTATGTAAAGTAAACAATAAAAATTAGAACTTGAGAGGAAAAATTGGAAGAGTACAACCTCATTTTTAAAAATGACAAAAAAGGTTTACATAGCTAAGTGAAGAGGACTCTACCTCTTCCATGGTAGACTTCTTCCCAGCATGTCTCTTTGGGGTTAAAAGGGGATCATCCACACATTTTAGGAGAAAACTGTTTTTGAATGCTTGGTTATTCAGAGCACTGTTGCTTTCCGCTTTATCAGTCAGCTCCAAAAAAATCTCTGTTCATAACAACTTGTTTTTCCTTTGAAAAGATTTGCAGCTGTCATATGTCGCCCAAAGAAGAGACAGAAAAGTCACTTTATATGCTAACAGGCTGCCAATATTTATATCCATTTTGCCTCTGCAGTAACTTTCTTTTCAAAGTACGAATGACGTTTCTTGCAAGTGACTACAGATTTCAAATCCTCAAGCAAGAATGAGAGAGGTAGCAAAACATTTTGCTTCAAATTTATTGTTTATCTTATCGCAATCCAGAGATAAAAGCACAGATTCAGTATGCAGGAACAAAAACCCATCACACTCAGATGTGAAAAGCTTACTTTTCATCAACGTTTTCTTTCCAGAACAGCAAGTTTACTGTATTGAGAGAGTTTCAGGCAAAGTGTTCAGCATAACGCTGCAGACATACTGTGGCATACCCTAGTCATTTACTTGCATGCTTGGAAACGACATATTTCAAAGGATAATTAAAATACTATTTCAGTGAATGACTGTGTTCCAGGTGTCAAGCATAACACTAAATATCCCCATAAACCTGACACCTCGCTGAACAACAAGTGTTTGGAACAACTCTGGCATTTCAGCCTCTAGGGCAAGAGTTCCCAGTTATGGTTCATAGACCACTGATGATCCACAAGCTGCAAATCCTCTCCAGCTGACCTCTGGTACCACACATTATTGTAATGCAACAGTCTCCTTGTGATACTCCGCAAGTGCTCTCTGGTACAATGGCAGCCTGGAAGAGTTAAGGACTGACGGCTACCTAGTGGTCGAAAAGTTTCAAAGTCACCCAGCAATCACTAGCTCTTTCCTTTTTTTCTCATCCTTTAAACCAGATCTAAATTTTATCTCTCATGATCAGAAACCTTTTCCTTGTCTCCATCAGTGCTTCTGGTTTGTGAAGAGCTTTCATCATGAGAAGTTCAATACTATTTAATGGAGGAGTTTAAGCAGAAAGCGTGAAATTCATTTAAAATGAAATGTGGAACATTTCCCAGATCCCAGGGAATATTTTCAACAATTCACAGTGAGGAGCTCTGCTCTTATGGTTCAAATCAAAGCTAGACCCCGGCAATTGACTTAGTCACTCAGATGCACTGAACAAGACCTGCAGATCACAAAAAACAATTTAAAATTGGTTGGAGTTTAATTGGTTAAAAACCCAATTAAACTCCAACCATATTTCCCATATTCTTCTTTCAGAATTCAAAACTATCCCTTGAATTTTATTACCTGTACCACAGAGACAGGAACAAAATGTTTCCTAAATACTGGGAAACTGTTAAAGTAAGCAAATGAAAATAAATGTGGGAAAGTTTATTCTGATATAATCATATTAGACTTTTATCTTTCCAAACAAAGAACTAGTCTGCATATGCTAGAGTTTGTTTTCTCTGGACGTTGTTCTGTGATGCCAGAACTACAAAAAAACCACAGTTTAGTGCAATGGGAAGCCTCCATTCATAGCTCTACAACGTCATGAAGATTAGTATTGAAGGTAGTGACAGACTTGCATATCAAAAACTTAGTAACTCAGCTCTTCTCTTGTCCCATCTGTCTCCAGACAAAAGTTCACATGCGTACAAGTGAAGAAGCAATATACAAGATCAAGATGTAAAATGCAGCTGGTTCTGTAGAAGAGTAGGTGGCATATTATATTTAGAAATCTTTTTGCCTTGCTTGCCGATACGTCTTCTCTCATGCGTTAAGAAGAGTTTATCATTCCATTTCAAATGATAAACTATGAGAAAAAAAATGAACTTTGAAGAAAGAAACTGTTAATGCACGATTTTTAGTAGGAAGATCTCAAAGAAGCAACCAACCACAGAAGAAATACACAGTTCAGAGTACTTTTCAAAATGTAATACGGCATATGTCATACTTTAACATATAGAGAGGAAAGCAGATTTTCAAAGTTTGGAATGATAAAGAATGGATGATTTCACTTACCTCTTTTGGCAATTTTATCAATATATCTTTGCAGCGCTGCACACACATCACCGCTTTCTGAAAATTCCCTTGAGCAACTGCCTAAGAAAGCAGTAGAGGATGCCAACAAACTGCTAGTGAGCAACTTGTCTTTAAAATTAATTAAAAGACTGAGTCTCTGAAATAGGACTTGTTTTTTTCACATTCAGTAAAACTAGGTTTAGGATTAGATATATGTCCTTACAGTGCTCCAATAATCCTATAAATTTCTATATATTGCCAGATGATGAAGACATCCAGAAAAACACTGCAGTCCTTACATACTGTGAGAAGGTCAGATGCACAGGACAAGTTCATTCAGATGTTAAGATGATACAACAGTTCAGCAAATCTTAAACCACCTCTCCAATAATTTAAAGTCCTCTTTAGTCTCCATGATCAAACTAAAAATTTTGGCCACTGCTTTGGCCTGTTTAGGGAAACTCTTGAGAATTTTGGGGATAGCACTCCTCCTCTAGATACTGTGGTCAGTGGTGTTAGCAACAAATGCAGGCAACTACATTTTGCCATATTTACACTCAGATGTCTGTCATACCCTGCAGCATTGATAAAGTACGCAGAAACTTCAGTCAGGCACAACAATGCCTCACAAAACTTAGAATTTCCAAATTACACACTTCAAATTATTGTAATTTGTGTTGTTGATGCCCTAGAAAAACTTTAGTACTTTTTCAGACTTCTCTCATATTGTGCTAGGTCTTTTTTTTTTAATAATTATCACCATGATATTTACCTCACTGTATTATGTTGGAGGTTGAGACTTTAAAGAAAATAACAAATATCATGGAACTCACTATTTCCAGATCTTGTAATTTTATACTGATTCTCCCACTGTTCAAAGCCTTTATATGTGGAACACAGCATACGGGAGAGAGAGTATTCATGTATAGAAAGATCTCCGTCTGATGCTATATATATTAATAGCTTTGATGATGTTCATGAGTTTGCAGAGTTATGAAGTTGTAAATTACAGAAGACTTTGCACATGTGGCTTATAGTATCTACTTGCTAGATATGAACCTTGGCTATCTGCAGCCATGATGAATACTACCTTCATATACTTTCAGTCAGCCTAGCTGCAAATACTAGTGCAGTATGATGAGTATTCCAAAGTGACTAGTCTTGCTGTATACACGTTACATGAACGCAGTTTGGGGGACTCAGGCTCCACACCAGTCCTATTCCCCTTCTTCAGTCAAACACATGACACCTTTGGAACTGACACATTTATGATTCAGAAAGGCAGCTGTTTGTTTTATAAACAGTCATGCCAGCCAAATCATAGAGCAACAAATCTGAACTAGAAGATATAAACACCACAGCAGAAATGACTGCGATAAATTAGGCAAATTAAAAATCATTAAATGATTGCAACACTGAATGCAAACACAAGATCTGCTATCTTACATCTAAGTGAAGGAAATATATCCCTCAGCAAGTCTTCAATGCCAAGCATTCGTACATCTAACAACTGGGTCAGTTTGCCTCTATACCCTTAGTGACTTATAAGGAAAATTTGGAGGAACACATACTGATTCAGCCTGGTAAGAGAGTACTTTGAAGAGGTTCTTCTCCACATCAGCTTTGTGCACCTGAATATCTGCTTCACCATCGCTCCCCTTAAGTAACTTTGCATACAGTTTTTCTATACTCTGGAAAACAAAGTGTAGGCATTACCCATGGAACTTATAAATAGGTGTGTTTATAAGAAATTAAACCTGGAAAAGAACTTACAGTCATGGCAATCTCTAGAAATCCATCAGCAAGATCAGCTTTTCCAATATCTATCCATCCTTTCCCAGTTTTCATAGACATCTGAAGGAGAAAATGATAAGAGCTTTGTGAAAACATAGCCACTTTCAAGAAAGGCCATGTTAGATCTCATCTCATTGATGCACATATCTAATGTAGGAGAGCGGTATTTTAGCTCTTCAGTTTTTGAGAACTGCCTCTCATGTCTGAATGATGTCCTTAACACTTAGATGCAGCATAAGACTTATGGTGCTCTAATAGACAATATTAGAAGATACTGAAATAAATGAAAATGCTGCTCATATGACATTTTACCATATGACAAAGATGTGATGCTAACAGCACACTTCTGTCCAGAAATTCATAACTGCACTGCCTCAGAAAGGTATCCCTGTCTCCCTTCAGCATGTCTGTTACCCAGAACTACAGGTATATTCCACTCCCTTTCCAAAGCCACCATAACAGGGTTTGACGGTTTCCCTTGGGTGTTCAACAGCACTTCATTGCTCACCCACCATTAGCCTTACCAAAATCTGCCTTCGAATAGTTCCCTCAGGAGGATCACTGCCTTCACAAAGGCACACCAGTCTGCAAGCAACAAACCGTACTGCAAGAAAACAAAGCAGACATTCCTAAGTTCCCTTTTATTTTTTTATTTTTTCAGAAAGTCAGGCCCTGCCGTATTTGAAAGACTGCTTGCCATTTTAAATTACAAGAGAGAAAAATTTGAAAGCTTCAGGAGTCAAAGCAGTCTGAATTTTATCCAAGCTGCCTAAAACTGCTTTTTACGCGGTAAGAAAAAAAGATATTCTCATCAAAATAACTATTAAACACTTTAGAGAGAGTTTAAGTTACATACATGGTATTCAAAGACTTAATTACATTGCAGGTGCTTACAGTAACATGTCTGGAGAGCCTCAAAATAGCCTTGAGCAAAATAGGGTAATGAAGTTTAATAATCTTTACATTTTCAAAGTAAAAAGCAAAAATATTTTCAGGCCTTCCTTATACATCAGGGATGGAAAAGAGACCACTTAAGGTATTTAAAATAGCTTCTCCCTGGCCCTTCAGCTGTGATACAAGATCTGAGAACATTATGCTCTACAATTACCACTTATTTTGTGTAAACTTACCCTTTTCCCTTTACCTGATATAATTTATACGACGCAGATTATATGTAATTTTGACTATAATCCCTCAAGACAAAAATGTAGGCCAGATATTGCAATCCTGCAGAACCACATAAAGAGCAGGTTGAGGGAAAAGACCAAAAGCTCACTTCTGCTTTCCCCCAGCCTTGTTCCTGGCTTCAAGCGACTCTACCAGCTAAAGCAGGGAGGTAAAAAAGGGATTCAGAGTTTTTCTGTATGTAAACATTGATGAGATAGTTACATTAAAGAAACAATCTCATTTGATATAAATTAAGTGACCAACAATCTAAAATTTACATCCATGTTATTTCCATACATTTTTAGATTAAAACCATAGCATTAGAAGGCAAATTACAGCTTCTGTTGGTCACATCACCTCTACTGATGCTCTGGCACAGAAAGGGGGAGTGATGAGAATGCCTACATTAATTCTGTGTCACAAGGAGATAGCTATTACACCAGGATGCTCCTTCCTGAACTGTTTATACAAGCTCAGCTGTATATTTTCCTCTGCCTACACCCTATCTGCAAAGATCCAAACAAATTTACACCACTACATATATGCAGTCAGCAGAGAGTTTTTTGGTTTTGTGCTACAGTACACAAACCACATTTAGGAAGGTATAGAATACATACGTACGTTTAGCTCTTTGCTCGTCATTGACAACAGAACCCGCGTGTTTAGTCACAGCCCAGTTCCACAGGTTTATTGCACTCTCTTCAACCTGAGCAGGAGAATTCCATTAGATTTAATTTTGCCCTGGATTTGGGTCACATTGAAATTTGCTGCTGGAAAAGGAACTTTCATGTGTATCACAGTAATAACCTGTCCACATGTTTGTGCAACTTCTTTTAACACTGGAGTCAAAAGGGTGAGTTTTCCATGAAACTGTTACATGATCCCACAGGGAGATCTGGGATAGCGACCTGAAAACAGGTATGCTGAACAGACCACATAGCATTTCTTCAGCTAAAAATATGGATTATTCTTTTCTACAGATCCATCATTTCAGAAGAATTATAAGCAGCTGGCAGGAAGCACATACGTAAGTATATTTCATAAGATATACTCAGTCTTATAAAAGAATATTTCACATCTTCTAAAAACATGAGAGCACTGCTAAAATGAAGCAAGGTAAGAAAGAACATGACTGTGTAAATCCAAGCCTGACAAGACCTGAAACTAAAAAGAACTAATTAATCATATGACTAATAGCACGTGTACATATACTCACATCATCCATCAGTGCCTTCAGCTCCAATTTGAAATTATGCATAATAGCAAATCCTGCAAGTGGTGCGCTTCAGAAACATTCAAGTATGATCCTAAACAAATCCCATTAATCTGTCATATTACTGAAATGTCCTAACCTATGTTTCTATCAAGTCCTTTTCCAAACTTAGCAAAACATGACCTCACTTACCCTATCCATCTGGGATGAAGTTTTCTCACAAACACTCATAGTAACAAAATTTGTGCAACAGCTCATCACTATGACCAAAATATAACTGATTCACTGGCAGCTTTCAGAATACATCATGTACATTTTAAACAGATGTTGAAAAATTTGAAGATGTTGAAAAGAGCTGTAAGAATTGTATCAGGGTTGAAAACATATCTATAGTAAGGCTTCACCTCTTTTGCCTATCAAAAAGAAAACTAAGTAGTTTAATTATTTTAAATAGCTACATTGGGAAACTACTGACACCAGCAAACAGAGAACAAAGGCTACTGATGATATACTCCTGTTAAAAAGATGACGCAGTTCTACATAAAGGCAATAAGCTCCTTTAACAACCCACATTGAAGGGCTGCACTTTCCATCACTTCAAATCCTAGTTTCCATGGCAGATCTTGCCTACAAATACACTCTTGCCTAACTAGGAAACATTTTATGGCCCCTTTTATTGAAGGGATCAGATTACAAATTAATGATGTCTCCTTTCTTTAAAAATAATTTAGCCTAACTGTTTCAGGAAGAACTCAAGTTTTATGCTCTTGTATGTCTTCACAGACTGCACTGAGCATGCTTTATGTTGTGACACTTGCTAACTTATCTTCCTCCTTGTCACAAATTCAGGACTTTCAGATCAGTCCTCCTCATCTGATACAGAGTTAAATCTCTTTTCAAAATAACATTTTGAAGGAAAAGGTTGGACAGTATCTCAGCTGGTCTTGGTTTTATTCCACATTCATGTATTACCCATCAGATTTCTTTTTGAAAAAGGCCTTTTAAAGGCATTAGTAGTAGACATTTACTACTTTATAAGTACTCTAGAAGAAATACACAGAAAGAAAAAGAATTAAAAACATAAACAACAACCTAATTCTCTTTTATAATGTACAAAAATGAGTACATCCCACTATAATACTACACACCGAGTTTACCAGGCAGGTAAAACGACATGTTTGCTTGTTTACTTCTTCCACAAGCATCCACTCTCATTATCGAAACCATGTTCAGGATGAGATGGACCTCTCCTCTGACCCAGTACCAAATTCTTAATGTATCAGCACTCTATGCTTGCATTTTTATTTAAATTACAATTAGATCCTACTAGAAAACTGAAATAATGAAAACCTTAATATCACTAAGAGACCAGTAACTTTCCCCATTATGATGCACACTTTTACATTGAAGATCAGCATTTTGCATTTTAAATGTTTTATTTTAAAAGATGTAACATTTTCCACTTTATTTTGGGCCTTCACGCTACTGGGTCAGAAGATGAAGAAATAATCCGTTATGTTTACGCTCCAGGAGCGCTAGAGTTAAACCTTCAGCTTCACTGCAGAAGACGAGAGGCAAGAGCACGTGCCGGCAGGGCGGCCGCGGCCACCGGACCGGGCAGCGCTGCTGCGGGGCGGGAAGCACAGGAAACCCCCACTTCTTCAGGCGGGGTGGAGAAGGGCACCGGGCCCGGAGGCCGGGGCTTTACCTCAGCCCCGGTCTCGTCCTCCTCAGAGACGCTCCCCGCAGCCTGGAAGAGCTCCTCAGTGAGGGCGGCGATGCGGGACGGCGCCTCCTCCCTCAGCAGCTCCCGCACGAGCCCTGTAAGACAGGGCGAGAGAAGGGTGTGAGATACAGCCCAACAACAGGCGGCGCCCCCAGCCGCTTATGG
>NW_010545828.1:0-293 GCF_000687285.1 Phaethon lepturus
TATATATAAAATAACATGCCAAATGTTATGAAGACCCTGCAGACCTGCAGAACCGGAAAATCTGCCAGTTTCCCCCATGATTATTATTAAAATCTTACACAACACTTTCCCATTATGTTTATCAAATAGGATAAAACTAAGTATTACACAGAAAATTGCAAGCATTGGTATGAAAGCACAGCTAGTAAAATATTTAGATATTAAAGGTAGAGATGTTCTAGAAATACAACAGGCAAATCAGGTTTATGGCTTTTTTTTTTTTTTTTTAACCCCCTCTTTTTTTATTGACAGAA
>NW_010545828.1:324-11741 GCF_000687285.1 Phaethon lepturus
CCCCTATTGTTTCAAATGGACAGAAAACATGAAAAAGCACAAGGTGCATCAGCAGTAACAGACCTCTGCATGCACTCTGTCTCACTCTTAAAGTATTTGCTATGCCCATACATTACACAATTTTCTAAATAATAGAGGCAGCCTCAAGTTCACTTAAAAACCTATGTAGTGACTCAGGAAAGAGTTCTAAAAGTACACATCCAACCCAGATTCAGCTGAAAACCTGCATAAGTGTCAGATTTATTTTTATGATAACACTTCCATTAATATGGAAACAACCAAACGAACAAGAATTTTGATGATACCGTGCACAGACTTCTCACTAGGATGGTCTTGCATGACTCTTCAGATTCTGTAACTCGTTTCAAAATTGCTTTTCATTTTCTGACCACATAATTTCAACATCTGTTGGACTAACAGATTGTTTGCGAATACTTGTATGTGTCCTAGCTATCAAATCTCCTTATTTAATTCTGTCATTTTCCCTTTCTTTATCTGTCCTGCCAGACCCGCTTTAACAAAATGGAGACCCCCTTTGCTCTCCTGTTGGTCGTCTTCATTCCCAGAACGCAGTAAGAGCGCAATGTTTTAACAAGCTTCTGACAGCAGGGCAACCTTATTCCAGCCGGACGGCACAAAACCGTTGGAAGATGGCATGACCATGCCGAGCGATTTGTTTCTTTGAGCACAGCAAATTGTTCACTGATTCAAAAATCAAACCCATTCTGTTGCACTTCATGATTTGTAACCCAGGGCTCTGAAAAAGAAGAGAAGTAAACACAGCCCCTCCAATGTAATCTATCTGGTACAAAATAGTCTTTTTATTACAAGTCTATTTAGTCCAGTCAGGCTCAGCAAAGCGCTGCCGCAGCATTTCTATAGTATCGTAGTAACACGAAGTATGCAGCACGCCACGCAATGGAGCTCTGTAACGCAGAGTATGTTGCAGATGTGCTCTAGTAAAGGCTTCCAATTGCTTACAAGCCAAACAGCTTGTTTTGGCTCAGAATGCTCTTTCCCCCCCATATGGATTACTTTGATCTTCTTGCCTATTATATGATTGCAATTACACTGAGTTTATGGGATCAACAGGGACCGTGGAAAGAACACGTTAATCCAACTGTGAACAACAGAGTGAGAAGCTACTTTTAAAAGTTTGATTGCAGCGAATATAGTTAGTATGTTTTCAAAATGGGAATATAAACCAGGGCTGTTAAATACATTTTCCATAAAATTTATCTTAAAACAAGCAACAGATCTCCTGCACTATGTAAACATACTTCTTTGTGGCACTAAATTTACCTTCTCTTAAACATCCCATTTTTTTTTCACTTCACTACCTCCTCCTCTCCCCAAAGAGCTGGAATATACTTATGAGATTGTTCTGCATAATTTCGAACAATTAAATGTTTTAATTCAAACAGAAAATTGTAAAATACGGCAGGGCCTACAGGGATATCCTCTCATGCTATGATTCCCAGCAGGTTTCAGGAGCCAAGCAATGCCAGGTTACAACAGCATTCAGCTGAGGCATAGCCCCAGAGCAAAAAACTGCAGCAGAAAGCGGTGCTGCCGTCTCGTCGGGCTGCGCTTGTCCTTCTCTGCCAAGGGGAGCAGGCTCAAGCAGCATATCGGACAATATGCTGCGAGTGATGCCTTTTTGGACAATATTAAAAACCAAGGTCATACTCATTTATAAACATTTACCTTTTTTTTAATATCATACTACATGTCCAAAAATTGTTTTCTTTTCAGTTTTAAATAAAATTATTTATTTTACTTAGTTTATATAGCTCTTCAATTCCTTACAGATAATAATCAATTCCTTCTTGCCAATAAACAGAAATTAAAAGGAACAGCTTACTACAGCTATTGCATAAACAGAAGACTTGATATAAACCAAAACACGTAAGGTACTCTATAAATAACCAAAACATTAAGCTGTTGTTTGCAACTCCTCTTTTTAGACTGGAAAAAAAAAAAAAAAAAAATCTGAGAAGCACACTCATAATGTTAAAAGTTTGGGTCTAAATTTGAGAATCCTAAGATAGTCTTGAATAACTACAACATGTGTCTCAGGCAGGCAAATGATTTTATTCAACATAAACACCTTACAAGAACTATTTTGCTCACGTCTTTACTTTCGCAACATGCGAACCCATTCCCTAAATACGGATCTCATCTCGTGTAAACTGGTATCCTTGTGCTTCACAGTGCTCACTAACAAGCTGCATTCTGGATTGCAACTCCATATATAATAATCTCTTATCTTTTGGCTCGATGGAATATTCCTACAAAATGCCAGCGCTGTGTGCACCTATTGTGTAATGGAGAAGACATAACCATCTCTTGCCCCCCCCCAAAAAACCCACACCAAACACATTAGCCCAAAGTATGGTTTTCCCAGGAGTACTATTCTTCCAAAGCATTCTCACTGGGAGCTCAGAAAAGTGGTACAATTTTGTGTTTTCTGTAAAGCTGGCCACATCTCTTGGATTAACCTTTCAAATGCCTGCTACTTTATCAGAAAATTTATTTAAGAGTTCTTACGTAATTCTAATATTTCTCTTCTAGCGTGACAAACAAATGAGTTACAATTCCATTGAAACAGTTCTTTCTCCTCATAACAGTATAAAAAAAAAAAAAAAGTCTGTTGTAACCAAGTTTTGATTTCCCCCACATCAGGGATGGATGTTTTTTCCCCATTTTGTTTTTTATTATGGGTAACAGGAAATACTTTCTAAGGAGCCAAATCAGAACTGGAGTCATATCATACCCAGGTTGTGGTCAAAGACACTACGAAAATAACAACAGTAGAGAAAAGGAGTTTCACAAGACATAAATGAAGTTTGGTTTCTTCATAACTGTAAGCGGGGAAGTGTTAGCTAAGCGCCAGTCATTTTTGGCTTTGAAATCCTCTCCTTTTTCCTCCTTTCAATAATTCAAACTACCCTGGATATTAGATTCTGCCTTTCTTTGAGCTACGCATCAAGACAATTTTAAACCATATCATAAACATTTTTAACATTCTCCTATCTGTCCTGAGGTACTTGTTAAAGCCCACGTCATCTTATGCCTCAAATTCCCCTCATTTTCTCATTGTTCTGAGAGTTACACTGATTGCATTAATCTCATTCAAAGCACAGATCTACCATTTACGCCAGTTATTCCACTTACAAACCTTTTTTTGTGTGTGTGTGTGCTGGCAATACACTCTCCCGTGTATCACAAACTCTTTGTCTTTAATTGTACATGATTTCACTGTATAGCCCAATCCAGCTCCTATCTTAAGTGACGCACCATATGTCATTCTGCCATGAAGGAAATCTTCCGTTGTCCACTCGTCTCTCTTATCAGTTACTGTGGGGCTTTCTCCCACACTGACCTATCCACAGGGGATAAATCCTCAGCCAAAATTGTACGACAGTTGATAACTTGTTCTTTGATATTCCTCAAAACTAAATTAATCACATTCAGGAATCAAAAGAAACAAGTGATGGTTGCAGTAAAGTTTTGCTGTTGACATAGAATTTGTAAGTACAACATCAAACTACTAAAGACAGCAGTTTCATTTTTGGAGGAATTAAAACAGCATATTAAAAGCAGGAACTATTTTCTCCATTGCCTCTCTGCACAACATTTAATATAATGATAACATATAACAGTCTAGTTTCATTGCAAAGATGAAGCAAAGCTTTCCTTTGTCTTCAAAGTCATGAGCAGTTTCTTCCACTGATAAGACTATGCAGTCAACAAAACTTGACATAGCCAGCTTTTATAAATTATTCCAGAGATACACAGCTGTAACTGAAAGAATAAGCTGGTTTAGAATTGTGATTTTCATAAATCAGTGCTCTGTCAGTACACTGTTCACCTAAGGGAAGCTTTGAAGAAATAGGAAGAATCTTCCTAGTCACATATATTTCACCTAAATTAATTATTTTCTTTAAAAAAGCAATTCCTTATTTCTCTAAGACAAAACATGAATTCAATAACTTCCTTCAGTTACTCTATCCAACAGTAGAGAAGAAAGCCCTTTATGAAAATATAATTTTAAAATCTATTGCACTCAACTTTGATTTAAACTAGCTTTTAGCTTTGAAAATAAAGGTTTACCGAGAAATGCAGGGAGTAAACAGCATATAAAGTTCACCACATTAGATACTTCTATAACTTCTTAGTAAAGTATTTCCTTTCTCTGTTCCAGCAAATAATCAACTGTGGAATCAGATAACTGACTCCTCAGAGGAGCACGTACTGAAAGAAGAAAAGGTAATGGGCACAAGTTGGAAAAAAAAAAAAATTCTGTCTGGACATAAGGAAAAATTGGCAAGTGACAGTGGTTAAGCACTGGGACAAGCTGCCCATCCACAGATTCAGCCCTGAACTCACAGAATCACAGAATCATTAAGGTTAGAAAAGGTCTTTAAGATCATCAAGTCCAACCATCAACACAACACCTCCAGAGCTGCCTTCCAGTCTAACTTTCTGTGATTCTGTACTATATTGAATAACTGGTACTTAGGTGTTATAATTCAAGTTGTATCAACATTATTATGTTACCCAGATGACTTAGCTATATTCGTCGTGAACAACTAAATCCTCTAATAGATTTAGCATCTTAACTGAATCTTATTTACTTTAAAGGCTTATCTGTTGGCAAGGGAAAGGGGACTGCCAAGGGAAAGAGGCATCTCTCTCTCATGTGCTGCTCAGCATGCACCATGTTGAAGTTCCATTCCCAGTTGAAAAATCTCGCAAAGTTTTAGCCAAATACTGTCCAGTTATTTTAATACATAACAAATAATCTATACTTATTACAAATACATGCTTTATAATTATTCTTCTGAAAGTCACGGAACTGTTTTCTAGTTCAAAAGGTTTCTGAAAGACCAAATGATAAGCTGCCACAGTCTCATGTAGTAATTTCCTGCTAATCTGGTATCTAAATATTGTTGCTCCGGGTGACTTCAGTGATGTAAGGAAATAGCTGCTCATGGAAACTTTTGTATTCCTTTGTCTTTGTAGTAATATAGCTCAATTAAAATTTCAACAACGAGAAAAGTTCCATAAAGTTAACCAACAATACTGAGGGATTAAAAAAAACCCACCAACATTAACAATCATATCTCAGGTTTGGATCTGTATACTTCATTTTCTATGGTGGTTTCTTTGAAGAGCGTTCAATACTTCAAACTCACTAGCTTCAGAAAATTTCTCTAATTACTAAACAGACATGAGACAGATATGAGTGTAGGAAGCCTAAAGGAAACAGGTCCGCCTCGGAGAAAAGACTGTATGTATCTGGTTTGTCAGCCTACCTCAGCCTACCTTCAACCACTCTCAGGACAGCACAATTTCATCCCACTGGAAGCCACACCTTCAGAGGCGGCAGACAGTGCAATCACACCTGTAATAATTCATCACTGAACCGATACCCACAGCGATCACACCATTCAGCATGATAAACCTAATCTTATTTCTCTCAGAGCTCTTATTGGTGCCCTCCTGACATTAGTGACTTCTCTGTTCCTTGTCTTAAAACTTAATTCCATAGCAAAAAGTTCCCCCTGGCATCAGTTACACAGCATCAGTCCTCAGCTGCATTTGCATCCTGTGGGTATCACTTGAGAGCCTGCACATTGAAGCAAAATTCTAAGCAGAGATTCCTTCTGAGTCACGATGACAGGAAAACTGTTGTGGTCATGAATAAACATTACTGGGTTTTCTTACTTAGTTTTCATACAAAGCAAGGTTAGCTTTTTTGGCTAGGTAAGTACTCCTTCCAGGGAATTATAAAAACTAGAAAAATCCAAGGACTGGAAGTACGCAAAGACCAAGGTGTTCCTTGAAAAATTAAAGTTCTTGAGTAAACCCTACCATGAAGAGAACATGAACAGCTAACATATTTCTGCACAAATTGAAAAACTCCTCTACCAGTTGGGAACAAGCTGGAACTTGCATGGGGCCCTGCACACACTGGCAAACATCTTAATTGTTCAGAGCAGACAAAGTCTGTTTAGTCATGTCTGCTGAGGTGGGAAGGATATTACAACACATCTGTGCAGTCTGCCTCCATATAGGTCAATCAGTTCTCGAAGCTTGTTTTTAAACCACTTTCCTCCAGCCAGAACAACATGCATACGGACACCATTACACAGGTTGGCCATACAACTGGCTAACAGACAAGTAATCTTTTAATAGAAGCACACAAATGAGCAATCAAAGAAACAATCTCAGAGTCCTAGTAGACATGCAGTGCCAACACACTTACACGAATGTCTGAGAGGGATTTTGTAAGAGTCTAAGTATGCCTCAGTGAAATTTCAAAACAAGCACATTCAAAGTTTCAGCGCCCACTGAGGATAGCAATAATATATTTAAAACACACGGGGAACCGCAGCATGGCAAATAGAACAGGCAGTAGCTGAAACTGGTAGATGAATTCAAACTGGTTTCTTCATTTAAAAAGGATGGGGCGGGTTACACAGGATTCTTTCCAAGACATTCTAGCAAGCTTTTCAATCCATGTTCCAAAGCAGCCAAAACCTATTCACCTACAGAACATGTTGCACGACGCAAAAACCTATTTAGAAACAGCATCGAGGTGGATCTCATGTAAATCAACTAAGCAAGGTGCAAATGCAGTTTTGTGCTCTACAAACACCCAAACAGTGTTTTCCTGCTTTGGCAGTGGCACCTCAGTTTTCAACACATACCCTCTCTTTTACCTATACTGCATGACTGAAAGGAAAAGAGTTTTAAGCTGCATCAATACAGTGATTATGAAATGATATGTGAAGTGCCAGTTCTGTAGAGAGCAGCTTCATGATGACCTTTTCAATGTGGGTCAATCTTGCTCCACAAGATTCTGTTAAGGTCAAGACAACCAGCAAAATATTATACAAATCCACATACAAATTAGCATACAAATCTTACTGTATACTCTCTGTCTCATCTAGGGTATGGTATGGCTCATAGAGCCCAAAAGTATATCAATTCTGTTGGGTACAGAGAAGGGCCAGTGTGGAATCACGAGGAAATGTCATATTTGTATGGAAATACATACTCTTCCCGTCAGCTTAATTTTGCATTCTGGAGAATCTTCAGCCTTGCAGGTGAGAAAGACACAATATCAGGTGGCAGCTTAAGTTATTTATATGTATTTTAACAAATTCTGAATTAATATATACAAATAAATTTATTAAACAGTTTAAACTTATTTTAAATTCCAACCCTTCAGAACAGAAAACTATGTCTAGGCTTCTAGACTTAACCGAGCATGATTTGGTTTCACAAGGGAAAAAAAAAAAAAAAACAAACACAAAAGATCAGGTTCAATAAAAGGAATGATATATCTCCATTGATGTCTCCAAGCTGCAGTCAAGTTCTAAGCAGTGATAACATCAGTGATACTAGCTTAGAAACAATTGCTGTTTGCTTTATTTAGAGCAGCCAATCAAAAAGGGATTTATCTCTAGACTAGTACTTTTCCCACACCCAGGAAAAATGAAATTCATATAAAGACCGAGTACAAAGCTGGGCAGGCACATCACATTATTTGATTGAGGGGAAATTTTTTAAAATTATGGCATTGCTGCTAACAAGAAGAAAGAAGTCAAAAAACAACAAATCATTCAAGAGGGAGAACAAGTTCCAAGTTATTCCAATTATAAAAGTTCATGCACAAAGATTAGAAGAGCCATAAAAACTTATGGAAAATTATGCAGTGAGTCAAGGTTTATTAAAAGACAATGGGGAATGGGATAATTATTGCATTTCTTCATGCTTGTGAACTGGACTCAAAGCATATTAGATGAGCAGGACAATGTAGCAGAACATAACTAAATCTACTTATGTTCCTTGACTTACATAGTATGGTATGCTTACATTAATAAAGGTAATCTTTGTCACTTTGAGAAAATGGTGGTGTCACCGTGATTTATAATCCATGCCAAAAAGGCAAATTAGATGCATCTCAAGAAAGGGCAGCACCTGAACTGATGAAATCAAGCAGCAGTGAGACTGTAGAATAAACTTATTTAGGTTGTCTGCTTACTGCTGATGGCTCTACAAAAAACGAGTTAAAGGAGATTTATTAGAAGTGTTTCATAGAAACTGAGATAAAAAAAGGTATTAACTGGCATTCTAATATCACTACAGACTGGAAGCAGTTTGCAGTAAAAGAATTGTTTCAGAAAGCTGACAGCAGTGGTGATCAGAGTTCTAAAAAAGACCGATATAAAGTAAAATCATTTTTAAGACCACCTGAAATTAGGGTCACAAGATACATGGATGGGTGGACATGAAAAAGCTTACAGTGACTGACAATATAAAGGACAAAGAGGTGCTAGAATAAAAAATTCCTTAAGACAAAACACAGGTGAAACACTGGACAAAGCAGACATGGTCTGCAGCGACAGTGCCATCTGGGGCTTAACAAAAGAGAAAACCCTGGACATGAAAAGACATCAGCGTCACACCAAGATACTCCCTGACAAAAAGTAGGCTGCAGTAGTGAAGTTACTTTTGCCAGAAGAATTAGGATTTTCTTTGGAAGTGTCCAAACAGTTATCCAGCCCAATGTCTTCAAGAAATATGGAATAAAATGATTTTTGAAGTTTATGAAGCAGATTAAACACTATAGGTGTTTCCTGACAGCTCTGATCATAACAGAACATTTTTGTTTTTTCAGGAAGGATGGCAACGAGCTAGTTATCATCAAACAGTGTGGAACTCAGCTGACTAAGTATGGACAGACCAACAGTTGTCATTATGATAAATAACTGCTTCAGAGCTGGTTACTGAAGTCATATTCCCAAGGGCTGTACAATGGGAATTTCAGCCTCCTTCTGAACCTAGTCCTTTAAAATTGCTTTGTCTGTTTTGGCCCTAGGCTGCATATTAGAAATGATAAAAGTAGTTCTTTCATACTCAAAGCAAGACAGTTCGATTGCCAGTGTCAACATGACAAAGTGCTTATGGCTATAGGAGTGGGGGGAGGAAGCAAAAGTGGGGGGGGCCACAAGACAAAGCTCTGTAGTTAACACTAGGCAAGTAGGAACAGAATTTTTCTCTCCAGTTGAAGCCCAGACTTATCCACCATTTTTTTTACCTTCTGTATGCTGACTAGACTCAGAATTGTTGCTCTGGCAGTAATTACAAATCAAGTTCACTATAATTATTCTTACAACATAAAGATGAAGAAATGACCCTGGAAACAATTCTATGTCTTTGACATACATTCACTGCTTCTTTAATCAGTGTCTCCTTTTTTTCAGAAACAGTGAAAAGAAACATGCAGCAAGGAAATAAAGTAATATAATTTCTTGAGACAAAAACAAAATGCCATGCTTTATGCTGACCTACACATATAAGGTAAGGAGATTTTTTTTCTCCCACAAAGTTAAGAGTGAACAATGTTCAGTTTCAGCAGTAGAACACTTTTTTTTTGACAGCATAAAAATTTGAATTCAGGAGAGACAGACATACAACCCCAATAGACTGTAGTGGCTTATCACAGTACCTACGCATATCCAAATTGCACCCAAATACGACTTTTCAAACATAATACTTAGAATCATAACCAAGATGCACATAAGTCTTCACCAAGAGCCAGAAGCAAAAGTCTAACCAGCAACTTACTTCATCTTGAAGAATTATTCCACTACCTAAGAAGAGGTATTTCTAATTGGAGACATAAGATCTGTAGAGAGTGTGTTTCAGGAATTTGCAAAATTCAAATGGAGTTCACAATACTGCAAAGTCAATTTGAATTTTTAAATGTTTTGACTCACGCTATCATTAATATTTTATGAATAGAAAACGCTCTAATAAATATAGTCAAAATATCCTCAAGAAAAATCTGGTAACAGTCAATTTAAAATTATATACTTTATATTTACATGATGTGGATACGCTTAAGGAACACAGCAAAAACTTTCCGTCGTAGTACAAAGCTCAAAACAAGACTGTGAATGCAAAACCAGGTTAGCTTGATGAGGCCTTTAAGATACTGCATAGCATGCAGTAACCTTAACTTTTATTTTAGTTTATGAACAGTAAGCTTTCACATACTTTATTTATTAACTCTTATTTGGCAATTTCAATTATTTTATTCCCTAGTGCTTCTCCTTTTTTGGACATCTGTTTCTTCACACATTTTGCCCCAAGGCAAATCAGCTGTCTTCACAGCTGAATGAAATTCCCTTCTCTGGCTCAAAGGAAAACAGGTTTTTTTTGTTTGTTTAACTAGAAGCCAGCCATCAAAAACCAGAAACCCTTACCTATAATCTGGGTCTTCGGACGCTAAGAACATTCTCCCCACAAATATCCATATACTCTGACTTTGAAATGAAAGAAAATAAGCTTGTCTACCACAGGTTATTGAGTCTGTCTTAACTAATTCTACTAACACTAGGCCTTGTCCTAATAGCTTCCAATTCCCTGTAACAAGGTTTCTGAAAAAAAACAGGAATGTTCTTATGTCCTGACTATCACTTACCACAGTAAGATGTTACCATCTGTTAGCTGAGACACAGAAGCCAACTCTGAGTGCAGTCTTCATTAGGACCTCATAACACCCAACTGCAGGCTCAGTTTCACGTTACTGCAAGTGTTGGACTGTCTTCAAAAGACACTGTCCTACTCCCCTCTTCTGCACTACATCTAGCAATCAAAGAGCTACGCACGCACCGTCAGCAGAAAGTAAAATCTCATACCAGTGCTCACTGGTATAACTAACTATGTTATAGTAGCACTCCAGGACTCCTGTCATGATGTCATCATTTTCTAAGACACATTCAAGCTAACCAGAAACCAGTTCCTTGAGTTCTCGCTGTAGTCTAAGGCCTGTGTACTGCCTACGGATGGGATCACTGTGGCTTATAAAGCCTCACTGTTGTTAGGAGCACTCCTTTGGGCTACCCATCTTCCTGCAAACAGAATATTCTGGCCTATTTATCGATACATCGCTACATTCAAATTATTTTGGGTAGAGTATCAATCAATAAAGTGCCAATTATCTCCGGTTTCCTCTTCAAGCCATGATTCTTAAATGGATACCATATATTAACTGAGTTGTGAACATGAAGAAGCAAAAATTATGATCTAAATCAGCGCAACCGAAAAAAAACTGGTGCATGGCTTGGAATAATGAAGGAAAATGATGTTTAACCTAGAAAATTATAAATGGGTATAGCTGCTATCATTGATTCAGAAGACAAAGTGAGACACAGGAAGGGATGGGAGCTGCAGAGAATTTGGGAGGAGAAGGTTAATAAAAAGCTATATTTAGGCAGGTTTTTTTAATCTCAATTTTCCAGAAAATGTATTACAGCAAATGGTCTTAAGACAAATGAAAGGCACCCAAAGCTGTCTGGAATATGATCTTATATATTATATAATATCATTATATA
>NW_010545829.1:0-20343 GCF_000687285.1 Phaethon lepturus
TTGAACCTCATAGAGTTGATCTCAGCCCATCACTCCAGCCTGTGCAGATCCGTCTGCAGAGATCTCCTGCCCTCCAGCAGATCAACACTCCCGCCCAACTTGGTGACGTCTGCAAATTTACTGAGGGAGCACTCGACCCCCTCATCCAGATCATCAGTGAAGATACTGAACAAGACCGGCCCCAGAACCGAGCCCTGGGGAACACCGCTTGTGACCGGCTGCCAGCCAGATTTAACGCCATTCACCACAACTCTCTGGGCTCAACTGTCCATTCAGTTCTTTACGTAGTGAAGAGTATACCTGTCTAAGCCACGAGCCACCAGTTTGTCCAGGGGAATGCTGTGGGAGACGGTCAAAGGCTTTACTAAAGTCCGGGTAGACAACATGCACAGCCCTTCCCTCATCCACTAGGCGGGTCACCTGGTCATAGAAGGAGATCAGGTTGGTCAAGCAGGACCTGCCTTTCAAGAACCCCTGCTGTCTGGGCCTGATCCCTTGGTTGTCCTGCAGATGCCCTGTGAGCACTCTCAAGATGAACCTCTCCATGATCTTCCCTGGCATGGAGGTCAGTCTGACAGGCCTGTAGTTCCCAAGATCCTCCTCCTTGCCTTTTTTGTAGATGGGCATCACATTGGCAAGCCTCCAGTCGTCTGGGACCTCCTCTGTTAACCAGGACTGTTGTTCTAATGTTCTAAATGATACACTGCAGAAGGTGAAAGTGTAATAAACGAGCAGGAAACAGGGAGAGTTGCAATATAGTGGATGAGAGTAGGATTTTGACAAAGTACATGAATGGTCTGGAGAATGCGGAATGAAATACGGTAGGGACATATGTAAGCCACTACATTTAGACTGTAATAACCAGTATAAATACAGACGGAATATAGCGACAGAGCTAGGCACAGAGAACAAGTCCCTGGCTCCTGTGAGCTGTTGGTGAGTAGCTCTTCCATGAGCTTGTTCAGTTTCCTCTTGAATCCGTTCACATTTTTAATATTCACAGCATCCTCTGGCAAAGAATTCTGTCCATACCAGTAATCTTCAAGTACTTAAAAAACAAACAAACCATCCCCCAAAAACTTGAGAATGGTTTTATGGTTGTGAGGCAAACCATTAAAATTCTATCAAAGCAATGGTACTTTCTTAGTAGCCTAAACTGAAAGGTCTATAAATGAGAGCCCTTAAGATTTGATTCTGAAGTATAGTGGTTCTATAAAAATGTTGTTAAAGTAAATATGATGTTTTCTTGTTACAGGAAATGTGATAATTCTATGAGAAGTCTAGAGGTGAAATTTGCATTAAGAATAATGGAGTTTTAGATCTGTATTTAATGAATCGCTTCTTGTCACTATCTGTTTATGGTTCATTTAGCAATGGGGATTTTCTTGTACATGTCCCAAAGAAATTGAATTGATGGGCACAGCCTTGTGAGTGATTGTCCGTGGTGTTGATTTTCCTAATTGTCCCTTTTGGTCTCAGTGTTGCATAAGCACTGTAGTGAGATTGTATAATTTTTGTCTCCCAGGAGTCATTACCTTTTCTGGAGTGGATTATAAATTGCTGGGAGTGGATTTATCAGAGCTGTCTGAGCTGGAGAGAGCCCTGGAGGAAGCAGGACTGGACAATGAAATCCCCACCCTCTTCATAGCAGAGGTGGTGCTCACCTACATGGAAAATAGCAGGTCACTTGAGTTATTCTGTGTTAGCTAGGTGGAAAATGAAAAGAACAAGTTTCTTTGTACATACCTCACCTGGAGCTGGGAGACCTGCTGTCTTATAACTAAAGTCTCAGCAATTCTGTGGAAATCGCTAACAGTTCCTTACATCATAATTGTGATGGGTTAAGTGATGTCCACATGACATCCTAAAAGGGAGGAAAAAAAGAAGAAGAAAAACCTAGAACGAGTGATTTTGACTTTTTTGTTCTTCTTTGCACAGATAGGGGAGGATATGTTCGTAAGACCTCAGCACAGGATTCTCTTTTGTGTATTACCTTTGTCAGGATGCTTTAATAGCATGTGTTATGGTGTTGCAGGAAGATATATTTTATCTGATATATGATAGGTGGGCCCTCAATTATTTTATTTCTTATGCACAATCTGCCTGACAGGTCAGATGCCTTGATTCAGTGGGCAGCAGAGCATTTCTGTCAGGCATGCTTTCTGCTGTATGAGCAGATGCACCCAGAGGACCCCTTTGGACGTGTCATGCAGCAGCATTTTAGCCGGCTGAACTCTGCACTTCATTCTTTGGCACAGTACCCTGATTGTGAGGCACAGCAGAGGCGTTTTTTTGAAAAGGTAAGTACCTGCAGCTCTAGGGCACACACAAAGCATGATTTACCTGCAAAAGGTTGTAACATTAAATAATTTTGGAAGTCATCAGCTGTGCCAGTTATGAGTTGAAGCCAACAGAGCCCAGGCTGAGACACTGCCTTCTCTAGTAGAATGACTAGTCATTTGAAGGTCCTTCTAACTAACATGCAGCCTACTTTCTGGTATGGGATTAAGGCAAGATGAGCTCCTCTGAGACTTCTGATGTAATAAATTAAGCTCTTAAGAGCTTTTACAGGTAAGAGATCTGTCCTCACCAGATTCTGGGCTGCTGTTCTTCAAGGCAGACAGTTTTAAAGGCTCATGTAGGTGTCTTTGTTTAGGGTCTTTGTTTTTTTGTGGGACGGGAGTCTCTATCCTTCCAGAGGTAATAATTTTGAGGAATTTCTGTTTTAGGGCTGGACTGAGTGCAGTGTCATGGATATGAATGAGTTTTTCACTTCTTGTACTCCAGAAGATGAGCAGCAAAGAGTGCAGACTCTGGAGCCTTTTGATGAATATGAGGTAACCGTCCTTTATTCTGAACACCAGTCACCTGGTTTTGATATAAGGTGTTTGCAGTTTGTTATGGTCACAGTTCTGTACAAGAGCTGCTGAGGCATAGCTGTTCAAATAGGCAGAAAGGATCTTGAATCAGACTTAGTTAATGCAGAGCCTGCAGGAAGCTCCATGTAAAGCTGGGGCAAGTAGCATTGGAAGGACTCTCTTTAGTCTTATAGAAGCTTTTCTTTTCCCTTCCTCAGTGAGTGGTCTCTCAGGGAGTCAGTCAGCATAGTAAACTAGCTGGTGGTATAGAAGGTGTTGTAGATGCTAAAAGTTTGCATGCATTCAGGAGGCACTTATTTTCATGAAAGAGAAATCCATTGAGGATTACTGAATACATAAAAATATACCTGATGTGAGGTTCCAGATTGCAAGTGGTTGGGAGCATTCTGGGGGGAAGTAGATGCACTTGTCCTGCTCTCTTGCATTTCCGTAGGCTCTTGCTGTTTGTCATTGTTGGATACAGGTTACTAATTTCAGATATTTTTTGCTCTGACTTTGTACAGCCATTTCTATAGTAACAATTGGAATTTAACTATGACTCTATTCTTTGCCATCTTTATGTTAACTGCCGGTAAAGTTTGCAACTATTGGAAGCCTAGAAGAGAAGTCAAAGATACTGAGTATCTTCAAGATAAATATCCAGTAGAATACTTACTAGAAGTTTCCCTTTTGATTCTGTGGTTCTCTGTTTATGATCCTCTGTAGAAATCTAACAGCCTGCAGTATGGAAACAATTTAATGTGCTTGCATTTGTTTTGCCAACATGCAAGATCTGCTCTGCTACATGAATGCAAAAGTGATGACTGAAAAATGCTGGCAGATTTGCAAAGTGGTGTAGAAATGTCTACAAGAATTATTGTAGATCAAGGCAATTGCTTATACAGTGAGAAAGTAAAGACTTTTTATCATTTTCCTTATAGAGGAGATTAACATGTACACAAGTCCTAGCTGAAAAATGTACATAGGAGTAAGATATGTGATAACAGAGAGCTCTACAATTAGCCTTTGAGATAAAGATAAGGTACGATCTAGGTCTTACTGAAAACAAGCTTGATCAAATGAGGTAACAAATGTAAAATACACACTTAGTGCTGAGGACAAGTAATTTTTAAAATAATTTGCCTAGGGACAAATAGTGGATTCTTGCATTTTCAGTAGTTACATTCATTTTGGATATCACTTTTCAAAAGATGCTTTTTACTTCTGGTTGGGGCTAATATTGTGGTTTCTTGTGCCTTTTAAATTCATGTTTATGCCTTCTAGTCATGTAGTTGGCTGAATATATCCCACACCATGGGAGTGAACATCCTCAGTTCCCTAATGTCCATAAAAGCCAGGGTGGACTCCAGTATTGCTACTGACTTCCTGTACAGTTCTCTTGCTTGTGCTTCTGCCTCTGAGTGATTCCAAGGCCAGACTGGAAATCATATTTAGGTATTAGCAGCCAGCAGAGACCGTGTTGCAGCTTTGAACATTTGTGATTTCTTTGCGATCACTTATGTTCCATGATCTTTAAGAAACTTTAATCCCTCTGTTACACAGCCCTCACCCTTTTCTACATTCAAAACTGGTAATCATAAAGGGAAGCTGACTCAAAAAAAAAAAGTTCCTCATGCAACATATAATTAAGCTATGGAACTCCTTGCTACAGCGTGTAACAGATAATAAAAGTTGATGTGAGTTCAAAGAGCAACTGGATAGGTTCATGGATGAGAAATCCATCAAGGATTGTTCAATACAAAGACACAGCTTTTTGCTTAGATAATCCCTGAGCTGTAAATTTTTGAAGGCTGAGGTGAGGAAGGTATTTACACACTTGCTTTTTGTCAGATTCAACTTCAGTCTTCTGATTTTGACCACTGTTGGAAACAGTGCTAGGCTAGCTTGGTCTTTGATTTGATTGCCCTGGCTGTTCTGAGATCCTTAACACTGTTTGCTTTAAGATTTTGAGGGGGTTTGTTTGTTTTTGTTTTTGTTTTTTTGGGGCTTGCTGCAGGAATGGCATCTGAAATGTTCTCATTACTTTGTTTTGACTGCATCAAAGGGGATGGAACCTTCCTGGACTCCATTGTTATCCACTATGACAGGTACACAACTGACTAGTTTTCGTAGTATTCTTTTATCTCTTGCAGGTTTCTCTGAGAGATTTTAGGAGACAGTAAAACCCTGGAAGGCGCAGATGGGGTGCTGCGATCTGAGTAGCTTTGTCCATCCTTCTAACAATGGTTCTGCTGTCCATAGCGAGGCCAGGGCCACATCCTGACTCTGGTGGTTCTAATCAGTTTCTTTCTTTCAGTTCATTGAACCTTCCAGTCTGAACAGCTCTTTCTTCTGTTTATATATGGGGCCCTCCAATGCATGGCTGCAATGCCAGTCTACCCTGCTCCTCCTCCTATTTTTGGGATGCTACAGACCCAAAATCCTTTTCAGTTTATTCCCCCTTGCCTCCATACATGGCACTCTGAGTCATACTATCCTTCCAGCCTCCAAAAGGTTGTTATGTTTTACTTGCTATACTATCAAGGTATTGTCCAGCAGAGCACTCAGGAGCGTGTCATGAAGTTTGTGCTTTGTTTTGTTATCCCCTGTGGGTGGAATTGTACATGTAGTATTTCTGTTTCTGAAATGCTTTTAAATCTCTATGTTACTTTTTTTAGATGGGAGAAAAGTGGTACAGCTGGGGAAAAGCCAAGACCAAGACTGTTTCCATGATAAAAAGGACTTGGCAGCAGTAGCAGTCCAAGAAATTTTTGCTTTTGGCTGCTTGCTTCCTTTTTCAGGGTGGAAAGCAGAAGGTTATTTTTATCCTGTTTGACACCACTAGTCTTGTTCACAATATAGCACCACAAGTAGTTCTGTCTGCACCTGAAAGTTGAAATCTGTGTTCTAGGGCGCAGGAAAAGCAGCTGGAAGAGTGTAAGGCAGAGTGGCATTCCATAAGCCCATAAGGCCACTGAATCCATTGTGTTGTGTCTTGATTAGATCTGAAAACGTGTAGTGAAATCAAAGCCAAATGAATGTGGGTATGGTTAAATATACTGTGTGATTGTCACTGGTCCTTATGTTAAAACCTTAAAGGCTCCTAAATGTGTAGGATCTATCCTAAAGTTAAAAAAATAAATAAATTTGACATTTGCTTAACTGACATTAGTACAGTGAAGATAATTATTAGAGACAGGACATTCATTAGAGACAGGACTAGGGTCTTTCTGCTGCTGTCTTTGTTGTATTCAGAACTGACAGCAAGAGACTCCAAAGTCTGGTAAATTATCCGTGCTTAGATATGTTTTACTGGGAATGGCAAAAGGTATATCTCAAATACCAGTGTGTGCCCCCAACTATCCTCTCAAGTCGATTTGGGTCCCTGTTAAGAGAGTGCAAACTAAATCTTCCAAACAGCATGGTAACTATATTTTCTGAAATTAAAAAAAACCTCAGTCTTAAAAAGATGCATCGGTAGAAAGACATTTAAGCCCAATGAGATGAAAATTTTGACTTCATCAAACAGTAGAAAGTACGATCTTGTACAAAACAACATTCAGTACAGGCAGTTTTTCTGAGTATGGCATACAAAAAATAGATGGAGGGCTGCTTCTCCTCCACCTCATCATCTCTTACAACACAAGAATAAGGCACGTGATTAAAACAAAAAAGACACAAATTCAAAACTGATTAAAAGAAAACAATTTGTACAATGTGTAGGTAAGCTACAGTCCTGTGTTGAAAGCTTGTTTCATACTAAGGGGTATAGTACTCAGGGAGAATATATTTAGATAACTGAAAATATTCTTTTACAGTAGGACCATTGGAATTAACGGAGATCATGGTTTAGAATGTATTTCAATGCTTTTGTGAAGGTAGGATCAAAATCTAGCAAGAAACTTTGAAATCCAGCTTCCAGGTGTTTGTCCTTTGCTATTTAAGTAGCCAATATTGTCTTCATCAGAAAGGTGCTCCTTTTGAAGGTATTGCAGTGATTCCTATCTTGCTACAGCAGTTGAGGACACCGGTCTTACCTCCACCCCATTAAAGCAGTCTCAGAACTCTGGCAGGAGTTGAGGGAACAATAAGCAGAAGTTGAAAGTTGGCACAGTGGTAGTTGAAACCATTGCACCTTGATTTCTAGGGTGTGTCCGATTGTCTATGTGTTCTGTCAACTTGCTTCACAATTCTTTCTTCTTGAACAGACTTGCTTAATCTCTCCTTTAAAATGTAGTCCTTTGTTCTTGTTTGTGCATAAGTTCTTTGGTTCTTCTTGGTCTACAGTTCCTCATCATGACGTTCCTGTCAGAATGGCTGGGAGCATCACCGCAGCAGTGTGTGCAATGCACTCTGAAATTTCTGGCCTGAGACGTTATGGTCATCACTCTGTTCTTATAAAACCCAATGTGATTCTCACCACCGGAGGCTTTGGGGAGGAGGGTGGACAGCACTGCCGTATGAGAAATTTTCATGTGCTAATTAAGCGTGCAGGCTACTGGAAAGCTGGCTGTGTGAAAGAAGAAAATCCTGATAAAAGATGGGGTGAGTTCCCATACTGATGGCAAGTGTAAGGAAGATGTTTTTGTGCTAACAACGAAATAATGTCTAGTGGAAAAGTGATATCACAGCGCAATTATGCTGGCAGTCAAAGACATCCGAAGGTTCTGAATGCTGAGTGCTAGGTCCTGCACTTGCGTAACAACAACCCCATGCAACACCATAGGCTTGTGGAAGAGTGGCTGGAAAGCTGCCCCGTGGAAAAGGACCTGGGGGTGTTGGTTGACAGCCAACTGAGTATGAGCCAGCCAGCCAACAAGGCCAATAGTATCCTGGCTTCTGTCGGAAATTGTGTGGCCAGCAGGACTAGGGAAGGGATTGTACCCCTGTACTCGGCACTGGTGAGGCCACACCTGGAATATTGTGTTCAGTTTTGAGCCCTGCACTACCAGACAGAGATTGAGGTGCTGGAGCATGTCCAAAGAAAGGCGATAAAGCTGGTGAAGGGTCTAGAGCACAAGTCGTATAAGGAGCAGCTGAGGGAACTGGGGTTGTTTACCCTGCAGAAAGGGAGGATCAAGGGAGACCTTATCACTCTCTACAGCTACCTGAAAGGAGGTTGTAGCGAGCGGTTGTCAGTCTCCTCTCCCAACTAACAAGCGATAGGACAAGAGGAAATGGCCTCAAGTTGTGCCGTTGGAGGTTTAGGTTGGGTATCAGGAAAAATTTCTTCACCAAAAGGGTTGCCAAGCATTGGAACAGGCTGCCCAGAGAAGTGGTTGAGTCACCATGCCTGGAGGTATTTGAAAGATGTGTACTTGTGGTGCTTAGGGACATGGTTTAGTGCGAGGTTAACAGACTTGATGCTTTTAAGGGTCTTTTCCAACCTAAATGATTTTATAAATTTCATGGGGGAAAGATCAGTGTGAACTGTGATGCTTTGTATCTCTACAGATGAGCGGTTGCACCATACCGTGTCATGTCTTTCAAACAGTCTGGCCCTGGTGGTAGGAGGACGAACATCCCCATCAAGTGCAGGTTTGGGAATGTTGTGGCTAAAGTTCTCTAAAACCTGTAATGCCTCAGACCCAGATGACATTACAGTGGAGCTTGTAAGTCTGCAGCCTGTTGCTGAACCAGCTACTTTGCGTTGGAGACACAGTACGACTGAAGTAATATTCAAAGGTAAAAAGCCTTGAAAGAGTGGAAATGGCTGTAGGTATACAAATTCCAGAATATATGGGGCAGTCCTGTCCAGACAGATCTAAAAGGCAAATTGTCATGATATAGCCTTACTTCTTATGTAGTACAGGCTATGCAGTTAATGTTGATGCGTTGTATTCCTTTGTTTAAAACCATAGCTTTTTGCTGAACATGCTGACTGTCTTGAATCACCTCCCTGTGCTCTATGTGCCTTAGCATAGCTTCTAGGAGCATCTGTTCCATGATCTTCCCAGGCAAAGAGGTGAGGCTCATGGGTCAGTACTTCCCAGCATCCTCCTTGCTACCTTTTTTTAAAATGGGTACAATGTTATCCTTTTTCTAGTCATGAGGGACTTCACCTGACTGCCAGGACTTTTCAAATATCATGGTGAGTGGCTTGGCAACTGCATCAGCCAATTCCGTCAGGACTCTGGGATGCATCTCATCAGCTCCCACAGAGTTGTGCGTGTTCAGGTTCCTCAGGTGGTCTTGAACCTGATCTTCTCTTACAGTGGGAGGGACTTTGCCCCTCTAGTCCCTGTCTTGCAGGCCATCCCCTCGAGAGGTGTGGGAAGAGACACTGCTAGTGAAGACTGAGGCAAAGAAGTTGTTCAGTACCTCAGCTTTCTCTGCATCCATTGTTATCAGTTTGCCAGTCTTGCTCCTCAGGGGGCTACGCTTTCTTTGACCTTCCTTTTCTGGCTTACATACCTATAGAAGCCCTTATTGTTCTTTGCATACCTTGCCGAGTTCAGCTCCAGCCACGCCTTGGCCCTCCTGACCCCATCCCTACACAGCTGGGCAGCATCCCTGTACTTATCTCAGGATCCCTGTCCCTGCTTCCACTGCCATTGCATTGCCTTCTTGCGCTTTAGTTTGACCAGCAGGTCTCAACTCAGCCGTGCTGGCCTTTTGCCTTCCTTTTCTGATCTCTTACCCCTGGGGATTGAGAGCTCTTGCGCTCTACAGAAAGCGTGCTTAAAGATGTGCCAGCTCTGTTCTGCTCCCTTTCCCTGAGGACAGTTTCCCAGGGGGTCCCTGAAGAGCTGGAAGTTTTCTCTCCTAAAATGCAGGGTCCTGACTTCTCTCTTCACCTGCCTCCGATTCCTCGGGACTGTGAACTCCACCAGTGCATGATAACTGCAGCCCAGGCTGCCTCCAATCTTGACATCACCAACTAGCACACTTGCATTGGTGATCAGCAGGTCCAATATGGCATCCCCACTGGTAGGGCTGTCTGTTACCTGGCATAGGAAGTTATCCTCCCTGCACTCCAGGAGTTTCCTGGATTGCCTACAGCATGCTGTGCTACTTTTCCAGCAGATGTTGTGGTGGTTGAAGTCCCCCAGCAGGACAAGAGCCTGTGAGCACGATGCCTCCTGTAGCTGGAGTGAGAAGGCTTTGTCAACAGACTCCCCTTGGTCAGGTGGCTTGTAGTAGACACCAGCCACAAGGCTCCCTTTGTTGCCTTTGTCCCTGATTCTTACCCATAAGCTTTCAACCTGCTCCTGGCTATTCCTCAGAGATAACTCTTCACACTCTATCCATTTCTTGACATAGAAATTGGCCCTTCCTTCCTCGCCTGTCCCTTCTGAACAGCCTGTAGCCAATGATAGCCACACTCCAGTTGTGGGATTTGTCCCACCAAGTTTCAGTAATGGCAACCAGATTGTAGCTTTCTAGCAGCAAGGTGGCTTCCAGCGCCTCCTATTTGTTGCCCATGCTGCGTGCATTGGTGTAGATGCACTTCAGCTGGGCTGTTAGCTATGTCACCCTCTTAGAGGGACCTCCTTTAGTTCCTTTGAGGTCTTTCTCTGGTGCAACAGGCTAAGAGGCCTCGCTAGCATCCTGTTCCTCTAACCTTGGTGTGTCATCCCACAGCTTGTCGTGGGTGAGCCTGACATTATGCCGCTCCTCCTTTGAGTCTAGTTTAAAGCCCTGTCAATAAGCCCCACTAGCTTGTGAGCAAAGACCCTCTTCCCCTTTTGAGAAACAGTAATCCCATCTGATGCCAGCAAGCCAGGTGCTGTGTAGGCCATCCCATTATCAAAAAACCCAAAATTGTGGCGGCACCAGTCATGGAGCCATGCGTTAATAGACTGGACCCATCTGTTTCTTCCTATGTCTCTGCTTGCAACTGGAAGGAGGGAGGAAAAAAATAACCTGTGCTCCAGATTCCCTTACCAACCGTCCCAAGGCCCTGAAGTCTCTAGATACAGGACTACTTCCTGTATCTATAAAACCATTTCTTGCATTTATTGCTAAAGCCTGGAAATGTTCATCAGGTGGAAGGACACAAGTAGCATATAAAACTTCTGCCTGACTTCATTAATTTCTATCTTTGGTCAGCTTCCCTTCTATGCAAACAGATATTCCTGCTTTTGTGACATACCAAATTCTAACTTCTCTTTTCACCTGGTTGTCTTTTTCTGTAGGTCAGAAGTACCTGTTTCTGTATGGTGGCCGCTCTGCTGTGGAGCCTGTGCTAGGGGATTGGTATTTCCTGCACGCTCAAGAACTTTCCTGCACTGTGGTAAGAACTTTGGGATGCCCTGAGAAGTAGAAATTGCCTTCACTTCATAAGTGCATGCTGCTGTATTGGGAGTCCAACTAAATCACAGTGGTATTACCATATTGAAGCAGATGGCATTGGCAGTACTGTGACTCTGAACTTGTTCGAGACATGCTGTTCCAGCTGGATGCACATAAATCTATGGGGCCCAATGGGATTCATACCAGGGTACTGAAAGAGCTGGCTGATGTTATTGCAGGACCTCTCTCCATTATTTTTCCATGGTCTTTGGAGTCTGGAGAGGTCCCATTCAACTGGAAGCTGGCAAATGTCACAATTTTCAGGAAGGAAGACCCTGGTAATTACAGGCCTGTCAGCCTCATTTCAGTACCTGGTAAAATTGTGGAGAAGGTTATTCTGGGAATTACTGAAGAACACTGCGAGACTGTGCAGTCATTGGTTATAGCCAGCACGGGTTCACGAGGGGAAAGTCCTGTTTAACTAACTTAATTTCTTTTTATGACAAGATCACCCATCTAGTTGACCAAGGGGATCCAGTAGATGTGGGGTTTTTTCCATTTTCGCAAAGCTTTTGACTGTCTGTCACAGCATCCTTCTGGTCAAAATGCCCAGCATACAGCTAGACCAGTCCATAACATGAACAATTGACTGATGGGTCTGGCTCAAAGAGTTAAATGGGGATACATCAGGCTGGCAGCCAGTCACCAGTGGGGTTCCACAGGGCTTAATTATAGGGACAGTGCTCTTTAATGTTTTTATAAATGATCTGTATGCAGGAGTCAACTGTATGTTAAGTAAATTTGCTGATGATACTAAATTAGGAGGAGCTGTGGACTGTTGAGGGTATAGAGGCCTTACAGAGAGATCTGGATAGACTAGAGGGCTGGGCAATCACGAACAGTGTGAAATCTAATGAGAGCAAGTGACATATTCTCTACCTAGGATGGAGTAATCCTGGTTTTACATACAAATTGGGGGATGAGAGGCTGGAGAGCAGCCCTGTGGAAGGAGAGATGTCCCTGCTTGGAAGGTCCTTTCCAGCCAAAAGATTCTATGATTCTGTGATTTGGGTTGATGGCAAGTTTCTAATTTTGTCCCTGCTTGACCTAACAAGATGCTTGTACTCTTCGTGAGTTGCCTTCCCCTTCTTCCAAAGGTGATAAACTCTGATAAACTTTTCCCTGAGTCCCAGCAAAATGTCCCTGTTTAGCCAGGCCGGTCGCCTTCCCCGCCAGCTCTTCTTACGGCACATGGGGACCGCCTGCTCCTGCACCTTTAAGACTTCCTTCTTGAAGACTGTCCGGCCTTCCTGGACCCCTTTGCCCTTCAGGACTGTCTCCCAAGGGACTCTCTCAACCAATGACCTGAACAGGCCAAAGTCTGCCCCCTGGAAGTCCATGGTAGCAGTTTTGCTGCCCTCTCTCCTTACTTTGCTCACAATTGAGAATTCTATCATGTCATGGTCGCTAAGCCCAAGATGGCCTCTGACCATCTCTCCAGATGATAATAAGTATAGTTGAATTCGCTTTAGGCGAGTGGGATAGGCCAGATGGCCTCTGAAATTTTCTCCATAGCTTGTTTGCTATGATACTCCTCTCATCTTACATTTTTTCCTTTAGTGCTTGCACTAGAAGTTTTCTTTTAGTTCAGCTGAACTGCAGTTCAGAATTTTATCTTGCACTGTGGTTTGAGCCACTGATCACCTGCTTTGCTGATCACTGCATTAGTCTGTGTTTGTAAACGTGTGGTTCTCAGTTGCATGTCTTGAACAGAAAGCAGCATGAAACAATACAGATAAAGTTACTTCTAATAAATGTGCAGAAATAAAACCATCTATAGACTGAGTGATATTAAATATACTGAGGGACAGAGAATTACTGGAGATAGAAAGTATAAATGGAAACTCTTCTACTTAGCCATCCCTAGAGGAGCATTTGTAGGTTGGTTTTTTTTATTCTTTCCTATCATGCTTACTCTGTTCCTCTCCAGCAACTGTTCCTATCCTATGGCAGGAAAGAATGTTACATCCCACAGGACATGCAGCAGGAAGAGATCTGGACATGAAGAAGATCCTTAGCTTGGCAAACTTCAGCCTTGAACTTCTGTTTTCCTAGATTCCTGTTGAGGGTACAGTACCAGAAGGCCGTCACTCTCACAGTGCCTGTAGCTGGAAAGGAGGAGTGCTAATTGCAGGAGGTCTGGGAACAGCTGAGCAGCCCTTAGGTTCAGTTTTCTTCCTGAGGGCACTTGAACATGGCTTTCAGTGGCAGATGGTAGAGACACACCCTCCTCTCATCCCAAGGTAAGTTGAAGGCATTCAGCAGTGAATCTTTGGCCTGTCTACCTACCTCTCATACTAATGGAGTTCAATCTCATTTTGAACTCACAGGTATTCACATACTGCACATGTACATGATGGAAAACTTCTGCTTGTTGGTGGAGTATGGTTTCATTCATCCTCTGTGCCAGGCATCACTGTCATTGACTTAATGACTGGTCTCTGCTTGGACTATATGATTAATGTGGTAAGTACCTAAATTTTTCTTTCAGGCTAAACAGTGCTGTGTGAAGGAACATGGTAAGTTTAGGGCTATTCCCTGAAACAGAGCAGGGAATGCAAAGTAGGCAAATTTGTCAATGGAATTAACATTCCCTGTTTGAGGTGGAATCTAATTTCAAAGTGCTTTTACCAGCCTGTAGAACATAATAGTGTTAAGAGATGGAGAGTCTAAGTTTGCAGAAGACTGGAGGGCATGTAACTGTTTTATTCTGAACATGAGCCAGCAGTGTGCTCAGGTGGCCAAGAAGGCCAACAGCATCCTGGCCTGCATCAGAAATAGTGTGGCCAGCAGGAGTAGGGAAGTGATTGTACCCCTGTATTCAGCACTGGTGAGGCCGCACCTTGAATACTGTGTTCAGTTTTGGGCCCCTCACTACAGGGTATTGAGTTGCTGGAGTGTGTCCAAAGAAAGGCAATGAAGCTGGTGAGGGATCTGGAGAACGAGTTTTACGAGGAGCGGCTGAGGGAACTGGGATTGTGTAGTCTGGAGAAGAGGAGGCTGAGGGAAGACCTCATTGCTCTCTACAACTACCTGAAAAGAGGTTGTGGCAAGGTGAGTGTTGCCCTCTTCTCCCAAGTAACTAGTGACAGGACAAGAGGAAATGGCCTCAAGTTGTGCCAGGGGAGGTTTAGACTAGATATTAGTAAAAATTTCTTTACAGAGAGAGTGGTCAAGCATTGGAACAGGCTGCCCAGGGAGGTGGTGGAGTCACCATCACTGGAAGTATTCAAAAAACGTGTAGACATGGCACTTCAGGACATGGTTTAGTGGGCGTGGTGGTGTTGGGTTGATGGTTGGACTTGATGATCTTAAAGGTCTTTTCCAACCTTAATGATTCTGTGATTCCAGACAGAGGGAGCAGAACTGAGATTGGCACAAGGATAGTAATTTCAGGATGTCTGTGGAAGAAGAGAACAGATCAAACCAGAGCCTCAGTTAATCTTTATGGAGGTCTGTGGTATAATTTTATTAAAAACTTCATGGTGGAAATTGCTGTGTGCTGCTGCCTAAAGTACAAGAAGAAAACATCATGGAAATGCTGGAATCTCCACTTAAACAAAAGAAATTTTTACTGTAAGAGTGACTGAACAATGAACAGGTTGCTCAGAGAGACTGTGGTGTCTCCATCATCGGAGATACTGAAAACCTGACTGGGCAAGGTACTGAGTAACCTACTATACTTGGACCTGCTTTGAACAGTGGTGGTTGGACTACATGACACTCAGAGGTCCCTTCCAACCTCAACTATTTTGTGATTCCATTCCCTGATTCAGTGAAGAACAGTCATACAGGTGATGTCACATAGCAGGATTTTGGCATGCTCTGGGCAAAACTTAGTCTAGATCTGTGAGTAGCCCTCATCTGTGGTAGTACTGCCTGGAGTACAAGAAAGACCTGAACCTGTTGGAGTGGGGCCAGAGGAGGGCCACAAAAATGATCAGAGGCTTGGAACATCTCTCCTTTGAGGACAGGCTGAGAGAGAGCTGGGGTTGTTTAGCCTGGAGAAAAGAAGGCTCTGGGAAGACGTTATTGCAGCCTTTCAATACTTTAAGGGGACTTATAAGAAAGACGGGGACAAAAGTTTTAGCAGGGCCTGTAGCGATAGGACAAGGGGTAATGGTTTTAAACTAGAGTAGATTTAGACTGGATATAAGGAAAACATTTTTTACGATGAGTGTGGTGAAACACTGGCCTGGATTGCCCAGAGAGGTGGTAGATGCCTCTTCCCTAGACACATTCAAGGTTGGGTTGGATGGGGCTCTGACCAACGTGATCTAGTTGAAGATGTCCCTGCTCATTGCAGGGGGCTTGGATGACCTTTGAAAGTCCCTTCCAACCCAAACCATTCTGTGATTCTATGAAAAAGCTTCTGTTGCTTGACAAGTTATTATTTATCTTTTATGTATAGAAACAAATGTCTTTAAATATCTGTACGTATGGATCCTCTCCTTGGAGAAACTGGAATTTGTGACTGGTCTGTTTTTTATAACAAGCAGTATGTGTGCATCTGACTGACCTTGCAGCATTTTCCTGAGGTCATAAAGCATGAAGTATGCTTAAATGTACTTCAGTTTTTTCTTAGTCTCTATAGCAGAAGTTATAAGTGGCCTACTATCCTTTAGATAAAATAGGCTACTCTTGTTGGAAAGCGGTGAGGATGGGTACAATGATAATAAAGTTGTATCTAAAAGAATAGAATTTTTTGTTTACATCGAATAAGTGGATGCAGATGGACTGGTAGCTGCCTTTGTGTATGAGCTTAGGTGAAACTCTGTAGGCTTTTGAACCTACCAGTACTGTGCTAAAGTATTGATAGTACTGTACAATGTATGTGGATTGGTCCCAAGTTTTGAAAGACTGGAATTGTCAGTGATTTTCTGTGCAGTACTGGATACTATTAGTATTACTGTTTTGATACATGCTTTAGAAGGTGATAGCACCAAAATCATTGTCTGGCAGCTTTCTCTGTGCTTGAAAAAGCCATGGAACAGTTAACCATGGGCAGATACATCTCTCAAGCACTATCCCTTAACCTTTCTCTAAGAATAGAGATGATGGTACCCTCATAAAAGTTGCCTTCTGTCTTGAGCATTTTAAAAGGAAAGACTCTACAACCTGTCCTCTTCAGATTCCAGTGGCCCCAACAATAACTGAATTGCCAACACAGCAGTTTTGTTACTGCTACAGTCTGTTATCTGCAACAAGTGTTATCTCCAAGGTTTATTTTCCCGAGCTTTCAAATATTGGAGGTCATCCTGAAAGACCTTCTCTTCAGATTGTCAGATATACAGGTTATAAATCAGATGTTTCTTGGAACTCAGATATATAAGTACATACTTTAGGCTGTCTCCTTTGTGGTGAAGAAGGCATGACTGTTTATTGCTTCTTCTGATATAAGAACTAGGAGACATCAAAAGAAGCTGGCAGGCAATATGCTTCAGAAGAGTGCTTCATATGAAACATAGGTAAGCTCTGGAACTCCTTGCCACAGGATATGAATGCCAAAGGGTTACATGGATTCAAAAAGTGACTGCCTATGTTCTTGGAAGGAAAATTATTAAGGTTCAGGGAGTACAAAGACATTCTCATCAAAAATGACTGAACTGCAAGTTGTTGGGTGCGTGGAGTATACTAGAGGAGTATATAATGGTTTTGTTGTTCCTGTGTTCTCTAGCTATCTATTTTTGCCCACATTTGTGGGTGGTATAGTGGATTAAATGGCCTTAGATGGCACCCAGCGTGGCTGTTCTTAACTTTCTAATGAAGGTACCATATGAAATATCTCTATAGCATTGTATGAGGTACACATGTGTTGAAGTCCTGTATGTTCAAAATACCTTTTCCTTTTTTAGGAGCATCTGGAGTGGCCATTAATGCTACATAATCATAGTAGTGTCTTTCTGCCAAATGAGAAGGAGTTGCTGCTTATTGGTGGTGGTGGGAACTGCTTCTCCTTTGGGACACACCTGAACCCAGAGCCTGTCTCATTGAGCTTCAGCGACATCCTGACCAGCCACTGACTGGTACCAAACAGGACTGAACCATGCTGCTGCACTGTGGTGAGACATCTATTCACTTGTAGGCCCAAGAGCAGCAAAGTGTTTCCACAAAGGTGTTGTATACAGAATGCATTTGTAAAGGTGGGATTAGGAGGAACAGTTATGACAAGGGGTTGCATACCTTATCTGTATTTTTTTTGTACTGCTTTTTGTATTGCTCTAAATAAAGTATCTCAAAAGTAGCTCTGTGGTGATAGCAGTAGTCCTTAAGAGGTGAAATGAGGAACAGTGCTGTGTTCAAAGGGGACATGACTTTGCACGCTGCTGACTTGGAGGTACAGTGAAGTCACTGAGTCAGAAAGCCTTTGGAAATGTTCAGTCAAGCATAATAAGTGAAAGGAAGTGTATCATAGGTCACAGTTGAATGTTTCAAAAGGTCATGTTTAGTCTAGATATGACAGACTCATGCTTCTCTGATTCTTGTTGCCAGCAGCTCAGACCCTGCTAGCTGTAGCCCTTGCTTGTTTCCTGGGAGGGTAATGACATACCAGTAAAAGAGGAGCAGGGGAAATGCTATGTGGAATCATGACTGAACCACTTTGCTAACATTTGAACTCTTCTTCTATGCCTGGAAAGGTGCCGTGGTGAGGAAACTCTGCTTGCAACACAGTGTTTGAGCACAGTGTTCAAACTAGGATGATGTTCTTGAGACATATACTTCTGACTGTATGTATTTTATACAGGACGACCAAATCCTCTATAAAATACAGTTCAGGGAGTTGTTTGTTTTGGGGAAAGCCCTGTGGAAAACTACTAGAGAGACACTCCTTGAAATATAAACTAGAAAATGAGGAAGGGAGATCTCTAAAGCTATTGCAGTACCAAAATTGGTTGAGGCTGCTGGTTGGTATGATGACTGCAGGCATCCAAAAATCAGATTGCCTTCTGAATTCTTCAATAAGAAGAGGTGTCTATAAACCTGTGAATTAAGGAGAAGGTGGTATAACCTCAGTGGCCCTTTATGGCTTCTGCTGGCTGTGATAAGGAAAAGGGTACACAAAGCAAAGTGCTTTGTGAGCACTTGCTGGGCATGGATTGTATCCAAGGAGCTGGCAGACACTGGAGCAGGAGTAGGCCCTGCAGTCCCTTGGCTCCATTTTTCATCAAGCTCACTCCTGCAGTTGTGAATGGCCAATGTCCAGGATCTGGAGGAGATTGGGGAGGTCCTGTGATTTGGCAGGGCCTCAGGTAGGGAGTGTGTAGATAAAATAGATAGGAAGTGCAATTCACTGAGGAATTTGGGAGGAGCCAGAAGAGGAATTGCAAGCTGATGCACTTGGACGTGGTCTTCCTGCTGCAAAATCCACATGAATCAGGTAATGCTAGGAACTGTGTTACGAATCCATGAAGGACTTCCCAGTTTACATCCCCAGCAGGCTATGGAATTAACTCAGATTATAAACTGAATTGCCTATATTCCTTGTTGCTGGCACTTTTCTTATGCTAGAGGTCTCACCGCTTTGTCTCAGGATAGGATGCAAAGGTAAGAAAACAAAAGATGCACAGAAGTAGTGCACTGGAGCTAGTTTCCTTTGTGATCTCAGTAAGAAAAGCACTCAGACTTTGTAAGGTGTTGATTAAAATGCCATTTATTGAAGCTTAAGACCAGAAGGAAAAAAAGGAATAATATAGGTTATCATAGAACCATATAGGTTGGAAAAAACCTTCAAGGTCATCAAGTCCAACTGTTAACCTAGCACTAAACCATGTCCCTAAGCACCACAAGTACACGTCTTTCAAATACCTCCAGGCATGGTGACTCAACCACTTCTCTGGGCAGCCTGTTCCAATGCTTGGCAACCCTTTTGGTGAAGAAATTTTTCCTGATACCCAATCTAAACCTCCACCGGCACAACTTGAGGCCATTTCCTCTTGTCCTATCGCTTGTTAGTTGGGAGAGGAGACTGACAACCGCTCGCTACAACCTCCTTTCAGGTAGCTGTAGAGAGTGATAAGGTCTCCCCTGATCCTCCCTTTCTGCAGGGTAAACAACCCCAGTTCCCTCAGCTGCTCCTTATAAGACTTGTGCTCTAGACCCTTCACCAGCTTCATCGCCTTTCTTTGGACATGCTCCAGCACCTCAATGTCTGTCTGGTAGTGCAGGGCTCAAAACTGAACACAATATTCCAGGTGTGGCCTCACCAGTGCCGAGTACAGGGGTACAATCCCTTCCCTAGTCCTGCTAGCCGCACAATTTCCGACAGAAGCCAGGATACTATTGGCCTTGTTGGCTGGCTGGCTCATACTCAGTTGGCTGTCAACCAATACCCCTAGGTCCTTTTCCACGGGGCAGCTTTCCAGCCACTCCTCCCCAAGCTTCTAGCACTGCATGGGGTTGTTATGATGCAAGTGCAGGACCCAGCAGTTAGCCTTGTGGAATCTCATACAACTAGCCTTGGCCCATCAGTCCAACCTGTTCAGATCCCTCTGCAGAGCCCTCCTACCCTCCAGCAGATCAACACTCCCCCCAACTTGGTGTTGTCTGCAAACTTACTGAGGGTGCACTTGATCCCCTCATCCAGATCATTGATAAAGATATTAAATAGAATTGGCCCCAGTACTGAGCTCTGATGAACACCACTTGTGACACCACTTGTGTCATGTTGGGGCCAACCTGAGAGAAGCATTGCCAGCAGGGTTCAAGACCATGGCTGAAACTGCAGAGGTGAACAGGGGTCCGTGTTTGTGGCTGCAGGTCCTACCCATGCAGGGCACCTCTGCAACCAGGAATGACCCAAGCAACATGACATGTGGTAGAGAAGTCCAGGCATGCACCAGGACAGGGGCCCAGGAAGAACTGCACTGGGTCTGGAGGAGGACGTAGGACTGGGGTGGTGGGCAGCTAGGGGCTATGGAGGGGGAAGGTGGTCCACCAGGGCAGTGCAAGGGCCACACCCAGGTGTGCAGGGATGTCTGGGCACTGAGACCAGCCTGCAGGGAGTCCGGGTCAGGGTAGGGGGGCTGGTGTGCCATAGTAGTGCAGGGAAGTCTGGGTCAGGTCAAGGACGTGTCAAAGTGGAGTGGGATCGCTAGGAAAAGGATGCCCTGGGGAAGGTCGTGAAGCATGTGCAGGGGACCTGAGGTGGGTCAGGACCATGCCAGAGGAATGGGGCGGGGTGTGTGTGTGG
>NW_010545830.1:0-707 GCF_000687285.1 Phaethon lepturus
CAGAGGCATCTGGGAGTTGATGACCACAAAAAGCAGTAGCTATGCTGCTAAGCATAGCAAGAAGCAGAGTATCTTTGTCATGACAGTGATGTGATGCAGCTGGTTGTGTATGCCAATGTAGCAGCTAAAGGACATCGCTGAGAAGGATAGAAACACAGCGACATGCAGGAAGAAGAGGGAAAACAACTGTGCCAGCCAGCAGGAAACACAAGTGTTTGTCCAGGTGACAGGGAAAGCCTCCAGCGTATTGGGGACCATGGCGGTGGTGCTCTGGATCTCCAAGAAGCAGACCCTGCGGTGGAAGAAATATATCAGGATCCTCAGGGTCTGATCATTCCCTGCAGTAAAAAAGATGAGGTCATTCCCATCAGAGCTGCAAGACACATTGAAATGATCAGGACAAGGAGGCCCATATGCCACCTGGGACCATTTGGGAAGCCCAGGAGGAGAAACTGGGTCCCAAACATCCTCCTCTTCTTTGCCATGGCTCCAAGATTACGGGTGGAGATTATGTCAGAGTGAGGTTTCACACTGCAATAAGAGCAGCAGTAACCTTTCAACAAAACATCTTTCCCTGGGCCCGGTGGCTCTTCTCACGGCCTCAGGATATCATTGCCAGTCCCATTTTCCCTCCACCTCCTCTCTCTTCTTCCATACAGACAGGCGTACAACCCTTCGCCAGGCATTCATTCATCTACTCTGCTATA
>NW_010545831.1:0-2184 GCF_000687285.1 Phaethon lepturus
TTCTATTCTATTCTATTCTATTCTATTCAGACTAGGGACCAAGTCTTGCTTTTGGGTAGAGGGCTGTAGTAGTGTAGACACAGTCTAAGCACTGTGTATGTTTCCAAGATGGAAAGACAGACAGTGTCTAGCTGGTCTAAAGGCTATATATATTTCTGTAAATGTAAATGGTCTTTTATGGGCAGGACGGGACCCCTTCTTAACCCTTCTCTGCCATATGGCTGCCTCTGGTTTCATCTTGTTTCACAGAGTGAATTTTCTGTCTGTCCTGGAACTTAAAGTATTACAGCCTCCTCTTGTGTGCTTTTATAGTCACAGTCTTGCCCTGCTGATACTGACCCAGATGCTGTTGTGCAAATCATTTTCCTGACTTGCCACTAGAGTAAGGCTGTCCTGCTTGATGCTTTTCTTGATTCCTCTTTTTCCCTAAGCATCAAGCATGAGCTGCCTGTCCTTACTTTTAAAGCCTTTGCAGTCCTCACGCATGCTCTTCTCCAGTACCGTGAAGTTTTAGGAGACTACATTAAAACAAATTTTGACTTAATGTATCCATTAATTTTTGGTTCAGACTCCTATATTTAGCAAATCTGAGATGCATGAGTGAGCTTTCTTTAAAATAAAGCTTTGTTGACACTATGTTGACAACACAAAAATATTCCCAAACCATAAATACAAGATCATTTAATTCTATCCAGTACTGTTGCAGAAATTAGGAGTGAATACAGTGACGTGGTAACATGCCCCACAGGCCAGAAAACTCAGTTGCTCTCAAGCAAGTGGGTAGATGTGAATTTCAGAGTTGAGAACTTCTCCCCACCCCTCCCCAGCTGCCATTTTCCAGATGATACACAAATTTAGACACTGCCAGCTTAGATGTCACAAGTGATTCCCAGGTCTTGGTTGTGCACAGAGGAGTTCTGTGGGGCTGGAAGGGACCTCCTGGAAGAGAGCAGTGCTCTGACGTCACAGGCTCTGAGAGCATTTTTGGAAGAAAGCTGATCAGTTTCCAAAGCTGACACTTTTCTCTGCTTGTATCTCCTTTTGGAGGGCTGCCTGAGAACCTCATTGCTTTTACAATTAATTTTTTCCTACTCTAGGCATAATTAATTCTGGGATAATTTAAACCTATAAATTTTTGTGCCCACGGGTTCTAATAGGTTAAATAGGACTACTTCTTTTCCTGTGCTTATTCATCTAATAGACTTACAAAGAATAATCTCACCTTTTTTTGCTATCTTTTCTTTCATTCGCCTTGGCTAAAGAGGCCAGTTTCTCTTAGTCTTTGCTTAGTGGATAGGCTGTTGATTCCTTTGGCTTTTCCTGTGATTTCAAGTCATGTCTTTGGGGAACTCTCATCAGCTTGCTATTATCATCTGCCATAGAGTTGGTTCTGTATCTACCATTTTTGTCATAATTTCCATCTTTTACTCCTTAACTGATAGTTTTCAATGTGGTCAGTGTTTCTAGACTTCAGGAGATGAGGTTTATGCCATTTACTTTCTCTGAGGTTTATGCCATTTACTTTGGAAGATAATTTTTCAGCAGAAGATATTAGGTTGACTGCATATTTTGTTGTATTTTAACTCATGTTGCACTTGCTTTCATGTCTTGAATTAGTCTTTCCTTTCTAAAGCCTTGCACACATTGGTGAACTACCAACCCATCAGCCTCACCTCTGTGCCTTGGAAGATCATGGAACAGATCCTCCTAAAAGCTATACTAAGACACATGGAGGGCAGGGAGGTGATTCGAGACAGCCAGCATGACTTCACCAAGGGCAACTCCTGCCTCACCAACCTAGTGGCCTTCTGTGATGGAGTGACCACATCAGTGGACAAGGGAGGAGCTACTGATGTTGTCTATCTGGACTTCTGTAAGGCCTTTTACACGGTCCCCCACAACATCCTTCTCTGTAAATTGGAGAGACATGGATTTGGTGTGTGGATAAGGCATTGGTTGGATGGTCGCATCTAGTGGTCAAGGGCTCAATGTCCAGATGGAGATCGGTGTTGAGTTGTGTCCCTCAGGGGTCTGTATTGTGACCAATACTCTTTAGTATCTTCATCAATGATGTAGATAGTGGGATCGAGTGCACCCTCAGCAAGTTTGCAGACAACACCAAGCTGACACGCTTGGTGCAGTTAACACACCTGAGGGACGGGATGCCATCCAGAGGAACCTGGA
>NW_010545831.1:2515-13938 GCF_000687285.1 Phaethon lepturus
CCTGCAGTCCTGCGTCCAGCTCTGGAGCCCTCGGCACAGGAAGGATGTGGACCTGTTGGAGCAGGTCCAGAGGAGGGCCACCAAAATGATCAGAGGGATGGAACACCTCTCTTGTGAAGAAGGCTGAGAGAATTGGGGTTGTTCAGTCTGGAGAAGAGAAGGTTCCAGGGAAACAGTTATTGCAGCCTTCCCATACTTAAAGGGGGCCTATAAGAAAGATGGGGACAGACATTTTAGCAGGGCCTGCTGCGATAGGACAAGGGTAGATTTATACTAGACATAAGAAGGAAGACATTTTTCACAGTGAGGGTGGTGAACCACTGGCACAGGTTGCCCAGAGAGGTGGTAGATGCCCCATCCCATGAAACTTTCAAGATGAGGTTGGATGGGGCTCTTAGCAACCTGATCTAGTTGAAAATGTCCCTGCTTATTGCAGGGGGGGTGGACTAGATGACCTTTAAAGGTCCCTTCCAACCCAAAGATTCTAGGATTCTGTATTGCACAAAGGATCTGTAGTTGCCCAGATCACTTTTTCCTAGTTATACAGTACTAACCTCTGTTTGATTTATTAAAAATATTTCCTACTAAAATTGTAATTTTGTGTTCAAGAGCTCTTGGACAGAGATAATCTAGTTTCTTCCAACTAGAGGGAGTTAACTTTAATTCCGACCTCAGTTATGGAATTACAATTTCTGCACGTTTTTTCTACTAGCCATGTCATCTTGGTCCACATATTGAACACTAAAAATAAATGGGAATGGAACTTGCCTGTGTTCCATTACCTCTGTTACAGGTTGTGCATGAGGCTTTCTAAGTAAAAAGGCCATATCTCAAATTGTGCCCAGAACTCATTTGGACGCTGTTGCAGAGTAGGAGATGCATCATTCGCTGAAGAGGTACACTGCACACAATATGCAGTCCAAAACTGCTGTGAGAGTCCCTGACATGATGAATCAGAGCTCAGTTTTGTCAGCAATACGCATTTGTCTCACCTGGAGATCCCTCAAACCGGGGCTGTCTGCATATCTCATACCTCCTGAAGGAGGGAATGACTTGGTAGGCTCGTGATGTTACCAAGATTATCTCATCATAAGCTTTCCAGTAATACAACATGAAGAAAGGTTCTTTGCAGTAGTAAGTGAGGGCAGGATAAGTATTCGGAGAAGGCTTGGCTTCTTGAATACTCCTTTGAGAGCTGCTAAGATCTTCCTCTCCATGAAAGTATTGGGAATATTCTGTAACTGTAGACTTAAAATTTCCTCATCAGGTTTTTGTCAGTGAAATGCAGATTTCTGAGTTGTAGGTCTGAGAATTTCAATCTACCTCAAACAAGGAGATACTGCAAAACACATTCATACAATAAATTATTCACATTTATGTATATCTGATACAGGTTTGTGTTTTGTGGCTATCAATCTTGCCTGGATCCAAATACCTGTGAACAAAAGGGGGAACCTCCATATAGTAATAAATACTTAATGAGAGAAAAAAAAATGAATTCAGTACTTCAAACAGCTTTGCATCTCAGGACTTTCAAATTACCGTGATAAGCAATTCTTTCCAATTTTCATTGCAATCGTAAGAATAATAACGAAAAAGACCCTGAACTGTCCTTAGAAGACAGAAGTCCAAGTAAGAACGCAACTGCTCCTAACAGCAGGCTAACTTCCTTCCTTCCTTCCTGGCCATCTGTGCTCCAAGGTGATCAAAGAGGAAGATGCTAGGCCGGAGAAGGTAGCGAGGCCAGCTATCATACTGATAGCTGAGGTTAGACAGTGTTCAGGGAACAGTAATACCTAAACTAAACATCAATTCATTTTACTGATTGAAGACAATTTTTTAAAGATCTGAACCCATCTGCTTTTCATTTAAATGTTGAAGTAAGATCAATGGGAAGATTTGAATATAGCTAAACCCCCCACTTGAAGGTAAAATAACAATTATTTTAAAAACACTGTGTGAAAGGGTAACCTTCCATATATATGTATTACTTATAATAATTATTTGGAGTTTGATTTACTTAATAGGTAAGAAATTAATTTGAAAGCATATTTTTTTCTGCTTTGGACATTTGAACATAGACAAGACTTAATTATTTGTGATCATCTAAAACAAATAACAGAAGTTGTATTCTGATTCAGTATACTTAAGGCTGAACTTCCTGTTAGTAGTTTACAAGGTAGGAGGCAAAATACATAAAGAATTCCGATATCAAGATTAGGTATTCAGAATTTAGGTTATAACTGACTTTATGGTACATAAATATTCTTCCTAAGTTCATCTTTAAAATAAGTTAATTTACTCTTTCATCTTAAGTGCATTCCTACAAAGTGTACTTCAGGTGTACTCTTAAACTTCATGTATCTGTTATAATGGTCTTCTGTATACGGCACTGTAAAATGCCTTTATGTAACCATGAACGTGTGGATGTGGCACTTCAGGACATGGTTCAGTAAGCATGGTAGTTGCTGGGTTGATGGTTGGACTTCATGATCTTAAAGGTCTTTTTCAACCTTAATGAGTGTGTGATTCTGTATGATGAAGGGTATTTGGGTTTCCTCGTACTTCAGCCACTAGAAATGTTGCAAAACGATGACCGAGGTGTCAGTTTTCCAGGCTGCTCTTGAAGAAAAGTGCTTGAGGGAGATATTTTTGTAGCTAAAAGAATCATTTTAGCAATCCAAACAAAATATAATTAAAATAAAAACAAGGAGAAGGAAATCTGTAAAAGTACTCACTCCCCCCTGGGGAATCGTATTTTCAGAACGCTCAACCAACTACTTTTCCTTCCAGCCCTGTATCACTTACAGAGACTGACTTCAACAAAAACTACTGCTGGAATAATTATTCTAAAATTTTAGTATTTTCTGTACAAGGGCTCAGTTCCTATCCGGTCCTTTGCCTGGTTTCTCATCAGGGACTCATGAGACCGACATCCCACTGTTAGATAATTCATAAACTCTTGAATTGGTGAGTCTGCATAGGATGCTGTGTTGCTACGGTGGATGGTCCAGACTAGCTCAGATACTAGAAATTATGTATCTGCATTAGTATTCAGCTCAGACTTAGTGTGTGCCCTGTTTTAGAGCAAGCAGAGTCTATCAATTAAGCTGGGTATCTCTAAACGGCATGGTATTGTGCAGTCATGTTATAACCCATATTCCTGCTATTTTTTTCTCTGCTTAATAGCCCCATTGTTCATATGTTTGTGACTGCAGAGCACTTTAGGTTTATGTATCATCGTTAGCTCTTTAGATTTCTGTATTACAGACAGCCTCACTTTCCTGTTTCATTGGAAAATCCATTAAATGATTCAGAACTAATTCTCAGCACAAATGGTTTTCTTTCTGCTTGTCCTTTTGTGTGGCACCCACTGCTTTCAGTTTCAGAGGAGAGCTCTTAAAATCTCCAAGTTTCTGGAGAACAGCAGTGAGGTTTAACCACATGTCTCTTTCTCTCAGTTTTTTTCTTTTTAAGCCTGTTTCTCCAGCTGCTATTTATTGCTGAGAAATCACTTGGAGACATTTTCATTGGGTATCTAAGTTTACTTAATCAGAATTTGATGAAAGGATTCTTTATGCATAATTCAACCGTGCAGTCCCGGATGGTTACTGTAAGATCATTTGAATACCACAGAATCAAACTGTTTAGTCATATTATTGCAAATAATTTTTAGAGCTTTCATATTGTTGCATGTATTCATACTTCCTGAGTCACCTTTTCCATAAGCTAAGTATTGCAAATCTTGTGTTAAGCATATTTACTTGTTGAGAATTGCATTTCCTTTGTTCCTTTGAAAAAGAAACAGATGAAGCTGGCACAGAACCTACTTGTTGGTTTCAATTAAAATAGTCTGACTCTTGAGAATAAGTATTGTGCTCTTTTTTGGCCTCTGAGACAAATCTCCTCTACTCCATGGCTTAGGGTAGCGGTCATCTTAGATGACGTATCCATGCAGCATTGAGCTGGGAGGAGATACTGGCTTCATCTTGAGAACCATAGGGCTGTCAGCTCTGCTTACTGTGCTGCTGGATCATTCCTGGTCTGCTGCTCCAGGGTTTGGAGCTAGCAGCTGCTCCGTTTGCTCAGGTAACTCTGAACTGTTTTCCAGTATGTGCTAGAGACGTATTCATACCAAATCTACCAGCCACTGTTATGGTCTAACTTCACCGCCTGCTGCTGGAGGCTGTCATCTCTCTTTTAATAACACAGAAGTTTTCACAATTAATAAATTTCAGTGACTGTCAGATGGCCACCACACTGTGAGGCAAAGAGCAGGAGAAGGGGTTCACTCAGCTTGGAACTACGTAACCTTGCTGCAGATAAGAGACAGGCCTTAATGTTGCTTTGAGCTTGCCCTGGACTCTGGCATGTGTTTTGGTGAGCAATGTGTCTGTGCTCTCTCCCCTGCTCTTGCTGATGCAGCTTTTTTCTCTTCTAAGTCTTGTGGTTTGGTAGGTGTTAAAACTGCCTAAATGTAAATCAGTTGCAATTAATTCCTAGAATACCTTCACAAATCAGACTTTTCTCAAATAGCTAGTTGGGCACCTGGTCCATGCAGTCAAGGTTAAATACATTCCCAGATTTGTGATTAGCTTGGCAGCATCTTCTGTGGTTTTTGCCTCCCTCACTCCCCATGTGGCATATAGTCATCAACTCAGGTTTAGCCAGGAATTTTCTTTGCTTATCAAACTTCCTGCTATTCTAGGAACCTATGGCAATTACGGAGTTGCTGGTCAGTGGTTATACTACTCTATGGGATCTAAGAGGCATAACTGCTGCTCTTTCTATTGCTGGTGTAGCCTTGGAAGGGGTAGGCACAAACAGCAATATCTGCTCCAAAAAAACCCAATGACTACAAATTTTGCCCCATTCTCCATCTGTTAAATATTTTTATCCTGGTACATATATTTGTCGTGTTTTGTCAAAAAGGAACAATGCCTACTATGGCAAGTGCATCAAAATCATCACAGTCCAGAAAAAGAATGACTTTTGTACGGCTACTATCAATCTGTCCTCTATATAAAAATCAACAAGAGTACAGCATTTTTATTGATGATAATATTAATAGCATTAATAAAATAGTATTCATAGTATTAATACTATCAATAGTATAAACAGTATTAAAGTGTTGGCATTTTTGAAAGCTTTTAGTTTACTTCTAATCTTAAAATTGTATGTAATAAAGCATGAAAATTCATGTAGTACGTAACAGTATAAATGCAGAGCCATATACTTCGATTATGGCACTGGTTTATATCTGCTAATGGCCTGGACTACTCATTTCAGTTGAATGAGCTACACCAAAACTGTCTAGACAATAAACATACTAAGGACATATCTACTTCCAGCATTTCTAGCTTTCTGGCACATTATTACATTACACTGTATCAGGTCCATCTCAAATTTCTGCAGAGCAGCTATCTCTGAGAAGCAACTCTGTACATTTGTGTGGTACCTGCAGTTGTGTGATAGCCTTGAATTTAATTTAACCTTTGACAGAAACACATTTTGAACCCAGTGTGTATAGCTGTGCATTGACAGGAACAATTGGTATTTAAAAGGTGTTTGTCTTTGCAAAATTTTGATATCTGGACTGTCTTTTTTTCAAGGTTAACCACTTCCTCTGGACTGTGCACCAGTCCTTGTTATTTTCATAGTGAGTGTGGTCTAGGCTCATTCAGACCTACTGCTGCTATTGCATGGAGTAGGATTTTAATTATGTCATATGCTCCTGCCTAATAAATCCAGGAGAAAGCAGAATTTCGCGAAACATTGGAGCCATTCTGTATTTATAATGGTATACAGGAGATTACAAGTTAGCCCTGAGATGACCCCACACTACTTAAAATCAGAGATTAGACCTTGGGCATATTTGGTTTCCAGCTTCTTCTGTCTCTCTTGGCACTCATTTGTCAGCTTTCTGTTTTGCCAGGTATCCTTGCTTTTTCCTTTTTAAAGGGATGTTTCTCTCATGCAAACAGATTTAGAAGGCAGCAAGTTTTTAGTTTGTGTCACAAGGCACATCTACCTGTATTTGCTGGTAAAACCAAAATGATGTCATATACATGAGATGAGTTGTACATTTTCATTCCATTTACAGTTTACTAAGAAAGCATTTTGGGGGGAGAGTGGAATGTCCTAAACCAAAAAAGTGCTTTTCCCCCATCCCCAACACATGGAGTGTTTTTACCTGTGATACTGAAAGGAGCCATGGTTAGCGTGAGGTGATTGTGCCACAGCGTATCCTTGAACCTTGAAGACAAGTGCTAGGTACAGCCAAGGTACCCCATGAACGCAGTAGATGGATGGGGTACCTTTGGCTGTGCACATCCCACTAGTGACCCAGCTCTGGTCAGCTTAGCTTGCTCTTGTGCTATGCTGCTCACAACTGCTCTCTTGCTTGAGGATCTATATCTCCTGTTGTTGTGGCCCTGTTTATTCCAACAGAAATAAGCATAAGCGATAATGGTTTTGTGATCAAATTGTGCTTTTAAACTGTATAAAACATAAATTGAGGATTAGTTACTGCTGTGTTACTGCTGATTAATGTTGCTGTTCACAAATTTCCTCCTCTAAACTTTGGATTGTGTTCAGTAATTCTGATGGTTCTTGCATGCTTCCTATGCTGCTGGAGGGAGTATTACCAGTTTTGATTTGGTTGTTATTGTTGAAGAAAGAAACTCAGTGTATGCATAGTTTAGACTGTATGTAGTAGAATGTGAAGTGTAGACTGATACCAGTATTAAAAAGATGGATGAGGAGTGAACAGATAGATAGTCAGATAACCACTAATGGTTTTCACACCAGAAATTCCTGGAATAGTATTAATATGTATGTATCTACCTGATTTGCAGGCAAAATTAGGTATTTGCATAGCTATGCCTGTGGCTTCATAACTACAACTAATCACAGGCATCCACAAAAGTGAAGATTGTTTCTACAGATTGACTACTAAGCCTCCTCCACCAAAATATAATTAAAAACAGACATAAAATCCTCCAGCAAAGATGTTTCCTTTTAAAAACTAATAAATCCCACAGGAGAAAATTGGCATAGGCAATGGTTGTAACTGTTTTTTTCCCAGGAGAGATTTATGCCTATTCTAATAAATTCAGTGACAGAATGTTCTCAGACGCTGCAGCTCAGTATCATATATAGCTATAAGGTAACCTGTATGACCACCTCAGGCACTGAAAAAGTGTAGGGTCAGGAAGTTAGTGTGCCAGGGTCAGTCTATATCTGGTACCCGACAGCCAAGTCGGCTCTCTTACCATGGGAGACAACATCAAGATGACCGTGTCAAAATCTTTCTAGGATTGTAATGTGATCTGGTAGCAGACTGACAACACCATCCATGCAGGCAAGACCAAGCTCTTTCGAGGACTATCAGAATGATTTGCCAGTGTAGAGATGACACTTCATGCTGCGATATAACTTGCCCTTCTGCTAAGCAAACTATTTATTGAATTAATAATTTTTAGGCTGCTTTCAGGTACTTTGGACCTATTCATTTTCTGGACAAGGTGTCATTGTCAAATATCCTAGAAGGTATTTTTATTTTCCAAGGGTGTGTCAGTACCAAGAGCAATTCTTTTGAAACAGAGGGCTTTTCAGTGTCCTGGGAGAAACACTGCAATTACTGACTTACTAAGATAATGGATTTAGCTAGAGTCTTGTCAGCATGCAAGTCATGCACAGCCCTATGTGTGAAATCATGCATAAAATTGCAGTGACTTAAAAAGCTTCCCCACAGTAACATAATAAGGGACAACTTTTGAAAGGCCAAACCTAGAAATAGAATGCAGTCTGAGAAAGTGTGTCACTCACTAATTATGGAGAGGCTGTCTCTTAAAGCAATAATTAGCTTTCTATTATAAACCTATTTTTTTCTTTTTTCTTCCCCAAGACAATTGAAGCTGCTCAAATAATTTTAAACATTTTTCATGTGTGATTTTACTAGTGATGTTTTAGGGGAAACAATATAAGCTGGCCTGGTCTTCCAGCGATGGCTGTACCACAGAGTGCCAGGACCCCCCTGAGTGTGGCTTTCCACTGCAGCCAAAATGCCTTTCCCTGGTGCTTCCCTCCCAACTGCAACTCGTTACACAGCAGGGCTGCAACGGTTTTACTGTCTATGGAATCATTGATACCTGCACAAATGAGACTGGATTTGCATGGCTTGTTTGCTTAAGTCTGTATTACTTAAGTATGGCTTAAGCGTGGAACCTTTCTTTGGATTACATGCTAGATATACATCTCAGCATCTGTAGAAAGAAAAATTTCTATAAAAGCCATTTTGTAATACATTATGCTAAGTTAAATTCTCTGTGATGCTTTTCACAGTAAGCATGCAGTCGGAATTCATCTTCAGTCTATATACTTTGATATTTCACTTACCGAGTGGGTATTTCCTAAGTATTAAAAAAATAATATTCAAGCCACGAATTCTACTCCCCTTTCTTTCATACCATTTGTATTTCCATATCATACTACATAGCAAACTAATTCACCTTTTGCAATTTAGCCACAGTTGTTTGGCGCTCTGGGTCAGGAAAGAATGTCTTTGCAATACCATTTGAAGAGGGACATATGCAACAGCACGTTATGAAAAGACTTGCCAACACTGTCAGAGGCTCAGAGAAGGACTTACATTTGCACAGATGCAGAACAATAATGGAATACCACTGTTGTCCTCCCAGCTCTCTCAAACATATCTTCCTTGGGTAATTCTCTGTGTCAGCTTGAAGGAAATAGTTCTTGAAGGTATGTGCAGCATAGGGGAGATGTTGACCTATATAGTTGGGAGTTGGGATTAGCTGAGAAGACTTTGAATCCTCCCTATGGAAAGTCATTGCAAGCAAGTTAATCTCTTCCCCTAGCTGCAAGCCATTTGAATAGAACGGCAAAATCCTTCTCCATAAATGTTCTGCCCAGCCCGTTGTTTTCTGCCCAGCCATATTTTCTTTGTTATTTATTATTCTCTTGTTATTTTCTTTGATGCCATAATTTTATGTCAAGTCTGTAATATGTATCCTTTTCTTTTAAGCAGATACTGATGCAAAGGAAGAAATTGAAAACTTGCCCATTTATTCAGCATACTTACAGCTACATATGTTTGTTATTGTACTGATTGTAAGATACCGTGCTGGAGGAGAAGCAGGAAACCTCACTGCTCTTTTTCAGTTCTCCATGGGCTTACAAGTACTGTAACACACAAGGCAGTTTATAATTAGTATCATGAGTCACTTAATACTAGTAACTGCAACTATGGCCTCAGAGGAAATGACTTTTCCATACCCTTCAGTTAAATTCTGTTTTGTATTAATGGCCCACCCCTCTTCTCTTGTGTCTCTTCTTCCAGAACTCCTGAGCTGATATTAAGAACTATCTTCTAGTGGGTGTGAGGGGAGAAGACAAGTCAGACTTTGGTCCTCACAAATACTCTTCGAACTGTGCCTGCTTACAGAAAAAGGAAGACAAAGCAGAAACAGCAGCTTCCAGAATTCCACCCCTTCTCCAGAAGATAAATATAGATCAATAGCACGAGAACATAGCCTGAATTCAGTTAAAGAAACTGAACAAGACCTCCTTGCTTTATGAGACCTGTCCTATTAAGTCTGTTCCTGATTATAAGAGAATGGCTTAAAGCAAGTGGCTTTAAAAGAAAACTGGAGAAGTAGCATGTGGTGAGGCACACAGACTTCTTCGTGAGTTCAGGGATGGAGTGAACACTGAGTTGAGTTTCACATGCTTGGGCTTTCTAGTGTCCACTGAAGAGATAATGAGTCACCAAGCAAAGAAGATTAAAAAATATTTTGCTAATTTGTAAATCCAATATCTGCTTCATGTTCCTATTGGGAAGATACAAAAGAAAAAGAGAAAATGGAGATCGAAGATAAGAACAGGTAAAAAAAAAAATTAACTCCTGAAATAATTTTCTGTTAGGCTGACATGTTCTTGCTCAAACCCCCATGGTCAATAAGTTAAAGACTGAGTCTGAAACTTGCCTAGTGTTTGTTCAAAATGGCTACTTTTATAGGTGAAATTAATTTCTTAAGTTACAAAATCATACATAGGTACCAGGTTCTGCTGCATTTACTTATCAGTTGTCTCTGTGAAATTAATGAGAACTGCTTGAAAAAAATTAATCACTCTTATGAGTAATGGATTCATAGTCTAACTTTCAATTCACATTCACTACAGCATTTTTTGAAAACAAGTGAAAGTTTTCTTGCTGCACTTACCTAACTTTGAATTCAACACACTGTTTTACTGAGAAGAATGTATAACATAGCTAACAGCTAAAAAGCAAAGCAAGTTCCTTGTGTAAACAGTGTCTAAACAAATCTTATGAGATAAAAGTTATTTGGATGTTAAGTTGTAATTAGAAGTGGTCTTATTTGCTATCAATGGGCCTGTAGGAAGACAACAGCCTCCACCCTCTGCATTGCAATCTGCAGAATCCCCACCGATGTGCAAGTCTATAACTTACGGCTCTGCTTTCTCCTGTGTGTTAAGAAGATGGGCTTTGCATTGGGTTCGGAAGCCGTCGTTAGCAACAGCTGACTATTGTTTCAGGGTTTGTTCCACTGGCTTCCTGGGTAATTTTGTGAAAATTCATGCAAGTATTTCTATTGCAAGGTGCCTGTGGGATAGAAAATTTGGGGATTTGAATCTCTCTCTTTTTTTTCTAGATTATTTAACTAGGTCCTTCTAATGCAAATTTTGTACATTTGGAAATCTCTGAGGTTTAGACATTGCACAAACTATCTGTGCAGCAAGCTCTTCTATAATCTAGTAAGACATGAAGGTCTCTTGTAAACACCTAGTCTGATGGTCAGCTTGGTTGGCATCAAGGACTGAAATGGCACCAGAGATGAAACTGCCTGGGACAAGAGCTGGAAAGTATGGATTGTCCTAGGTTGAGCTACCGAGCCAGTATTCAAGCTGGAGATTGCATTGGCCAGAAGTGGGACTGAGGTGAGGCTTCAGAGTTGTAGTCACCCACCTCACTACAACCTCCTTTCAGGTAGTTGTAGAGAGCAATAAGGTCTTCCCTGAGTTTCCTTTTCTCCAGGCTAAACAACCCCAGTTCCCTCAGTTGCTCCTCAGAAGACTTGTGCTGCCGTGGTTTAACCACAGCTGGCAACTAAGCCCCATTGGCCAGAAGTGGGACTGAGGTGAGGCTTCAGAGTTGTAGTCACCCACCTCACTACAACCTCCTTTCAGGTAGTTGTAGAGAGCAATAAGGTCTTCCCTGAGTTTCCTTTTCTCCAGGCTAAACAACCCCAGTTCCCTCAGTTGCTCCTCAGAAGACTTGTGCTGCCGTGGTTTAACCACAGCTGGCAACTAAGCCCCACGCAGCCGCTTGCTCACTCCCCCACGGTGGGACAGGGGAGGGAATCGGCAGCGTAGGAGGA
>NW_010545831.1:14151-23605 GCF_000687285.1 Phaethon lepturus
GAAGAGTAGAAGTAAGGAAAGTCATGGTTTGAGATAAAGACAGTTTAATAGGTAAAGGAAAAGCTACGCACGCAAGCAAAGCAAAACAGGGAATCCATTCACTACTCCCCATGGGCAGGCAGGTGTTCAGCCACCTCCAGGGAAGCAGGGCTCCATCATCCGTAACCATTACTTGGGAAGACAGACGCCATAACTGTGAATGTCCCTCCACCCCTTCCTTCTTCTTTGCCCCAGCTCTATATACTGAGCATGATATCATATGGTATGGAATATCTCTTTGGTCATTTGGGGTCAGCTGTCCTTCCTATGCACCCCCAGCCTTCTTGTTAGCAGGCCAGCACAAGAAGCTGGACTGTCCTTGACTACTTAGCAACAACTCAAAACATCAGCACATTATCAACATTTTCTCATCCCAAATCCAAAACACAGCCTCACACCAGCTTCTGTGAAGAAAATTAACTCTATCCTGGCTGAAACCAGGACGTGCTCTAGACCCTTCACCAGCTTCATTGCCCTTCTTTGGACATGCTCCAACACCTCAATGTCTTCCTTGTAGTGAGGGGCCCAAAACTGAACACAGTATTCGAGATATGGTCTCACCAGTGCCGAGTACAGGGGTACAATCACTTCCCTACTCCTGCTGGCCACACTATTTCTGATACAGGCCAGGACACTGTTGGCCTTCTTGGCCACCTGGGCACACTGCCAGCTCATATTCAGCTGGCTGTTGACCAACACCCTCAGGTCCTTATCTGCTGGGCAGCTTTCCAGCCACTCCTCCCCAAGCCTGTAGTGTGGCATTGGGGCTGTTGTGACCCAAGTGCCGGACCCAACACTTGGCCTTGTTGAACTTCATACAGTTGGCCTCAGCCCATTGATCCAGCCTGTCCAGATCCCTCGGTACAGCCTTCCTGCTCTCCAGCAGATCAACACTCCTGACCAACTTGGTGTCATTTGCAAACTTACTGAGGTAGCGCTCAATCCCCTTGTCCGGATCATTGATAAAGATATGAAACAGAACTGGCCCAAATACTTGTCCGGATCATTGTTAAAGATATGAAACAGAACTGGCCCAAATACTGAGCCCTGTGGAACACCGCTTGTAGCCAGCTACAAACTGGGTTTGACTCCATTCACCACAACTCTCTGGGCTCGGCCATCCAGCCAGTTCTTTACCCAGCGAAGAGTAAACCTGTCTAAGCCACAAACCGCCAGTTTCTCCAGGAGAATGCTGTGGGAGATGTCGTCAAAGGCTCTACTAAAGTCCATGTAGACAAGATCCACAGCCTTTCCCTCATCCACTAAGCGGGTCACCTTGTCATAGAAGGAGACCAGGTTGGTCAAGCAGGACCTGCCTTTCATAAACCCATGCTGACTGGGCCTGATAACCTCGTTGTCCTGCATGTGCTCCGTGTTGGCACTCAAGACAATCTGCTTCATAACCTTCCCCGACACCGACATCAGGCTGACAGACCTGTAGCTCCCTGGATCCTCCTTCTGGCCTTTCTCGTAGATGGGTGTCACATTTGCTAACTTCCAGTCAACTGGGACCTCCCCAGTTAGCCAGGACTGATGATAAATGATGGAAAGTGGCTTGGTGAGCACTTCTGCCAGCTCTCTCAGTACCCTTTGGTGGATCCCATCCAACACCATAGACTTGTGTGTGTTTAAGTGGTGTAGCAGGTCACTAACCATTTCTGCTTGGATTATGGGGGCTTCATTCTGCTCCCTGTCCCTGTCTTCCAGCTCAGGGGGCTGAGTACTCAGAGAACAAAATTCTGTATTTCAATATTGACATTCTTGGATACTATTAAATGATGGGCTTTGTTCCACCAGGATCATAAATGACAAATATCCTGTCATGTCAGTTATGTAGTAATTTTTGCTCATTTGGTTCCATGTCATTTATATTTTTTATGCAAGTCTCAGTTAAATTGAGTTTCCATTAGACTATGTAGTGGTATTTCAGAATCCCCATTGGATTTTTTTTTTATTTCAGTATCAGTCAATTATAAAAAATTACAGATCTCAAAGATTTTGGTACAATATTTTACCTGAGCTTCATCTTTAAAATTGATATCATACCTAGCTATATTTAATGGTAGTTGAGTGTCAATTTTCAAACCAGTGTGCAAAATTAGGGCTTTAGATGTCTAAGTTGAAGTTTAGCTTTAGCAGTATCTTGTGCCCTTGTGTTGTCACACCAAATTAGTTTGCTTCTCAAATTTTGGTGTATGCCCTTCCTCCACATCTTTAGTCCACTACAAATAGATGCTTTTTAGGGCAGAGCCAAGCTTTTATGCTTTTTATGCACAAGACTGTGCTCCCAGTTGGAGCTTTATGAAGTTTGTGCAATGTATACAAAGACAATAGCTAAAGTACAGACTTCCAGTCCAGGTTTTGACTTTGAAGTTTTAGAACTTTTCTCTTCATTATATATATTTGGCACTATTACGTTAATTAATGGTAATAGGGGTGCAGTTCCCTTAACCTCCTATCCTTATTCCTCTCTCTGTCAACACAGAGATGCACTAGAAATACTAAAAAAAAAGGGTTTATACCTAACTAAAAAGAAATTATTTTCCAGAAAGGCTTCATTGATTATGTTGTAGATGGGTTTTGCTGCAATGTTAGTTTGTGTTAAGCACAATCTGCTGTTAATCTGGTTAATATGCATCCACAAAAATCTTTGGGTCCTGAAGTGCTTTAAACTGGTCCATGACCGGAGGGAGGGAGGAAGTGCACTGCAGCTCTTGCAGTGCTGATGCTCAGATGGTGTACGGCCATACTACAGCTTTAGTTACCACAACCCATCAGCTGCTAATCCAGTCTTTACTGACTGTGAAACTCTTTATGCTGCTTTTTTTTTTTTTCAGTGTGGCTACTTCTGCTCCAGATAGGCACAAGCAGGCTAACTGAAGAGAAGTTGACACAAGCTTAGTTAATTTTGCACTTACATCATACCTGTATATCAATAGATATTTTACATAGATTATAATAATAGACATATTGTACCTAATCACCTCTTTCCATAAGTGCATATGTGTAAATATGAATACATATGCATAATAAATAAGCATACAGTCTGTTGTACATTTAAAATGCTGCTCTGTAAGTGTCCTGTTCCCATCTCACTTCCCTTAACAGTTGTAGAAAACTCCCAGTTGTGTGACTGGACTTGTCATGTAATGCAGGAATCCCTTTCACTTCTTCTCTGTGTCTTCCCAGAAAAGGATGCACTGTGTCATTTCTTCCCCTTTTCCTCCCTTCCTCTCACTGAGCCTTCCATATCGCTCATGTTTCTTCCTCTGTGCTACCCACCCTTCTGTTGTCTGAAGGATAAATTGTTGCTTGTATTTCTGTATGAAACCGTGTTATGAAGGAGACAGAACTGATACAGAGCTGGTATAGAGCTAGCAGTATCTGAAAGGGTATTACTGGGTATCATCCACTATCTGATGTACAGATACTTGCAGAGGTGCTTGAAGTTGTGGCTTTTCATAATTTAAGAAAATTACATCTTGTATTTCCTTCTGTTTGATATTCTAATTTTCTCCATATACATAGGACTCTGTTCACTGATGCCTAGAAAATATTATGAAACTTTGGAGCATGATTAGATGCAGTAATAGAAGCAATAGGCATGGAGAATGCATTCAATGTTTAATGGGGCCACTGATCTTATTTTAGTTATTGAGTGGATTTTCCTCACTTTTGTAGAAAGATAATAGCTTCATTAAGTACTCTGGAATGGCAGTAAGAAAGATGTCTTACAGTAGTATGGAAAAAGATACCTTTGATAAGCTGATTACCTTGTGTCCTAAACAGAGGCAAAAAACCTAGGCCTGGATTCATTATGGTATTTAGGAACCCACATTAGGCACTGAAATACATTTGCAAATTTAGGCTCTGCTTTTTTGATGTTTCAAGGTTAAAGTGGATGTTCTAAATCTGGCCCTTTCATTGGCACCAAAAGCTGCAGGAAAATACCACCAGTAATTTATCATGCTCCTTATTAAAAAATGTATGCCAACAGCAGTTCTTGCAACACTGTACTCCCTCCTAATGCAATTCTCTAAAGAGCCATTGAGGACTTTATTTGTATCACTGTTTTGGTTTAATCTTTTGCATAATTTGAACTGCCAAGCATTTTTACTGGTATTTTGTTATTGTACCGCCTGGAACAGAAAACCCTGTGATTCTTAGCAATTCAAATTTGTGGAGTAATGGTTACTGTGCTATAGTTAAGAGTAAGTTTAGGTTCTCTCTTTGAGGACTTAATTTAAAGTAGTCTTTTCCTAGAAGTAGATCTAAGAGTATATTTTACTTTGGCATTTGAGAAGATTTTGAAATTTTATAATTTATTTGTGCCTTCTTGCTTTGCTCTTTATTTGCAAAGAATAAGCTGAAACAACTTTTAAGGTCTTTTAAATACTTTCCATTAGCATTTGCTTAGTGCCATCAAGGAACTGGCTTAAACATTAAAGCGAATAACGGAGATATCAAAATCATTAGATGGAAATAAATGGCTGTTCCTGGCCTCTGTCCCCTTAAATCTTTTGTTTGTTTTCAGTAGTATTTCAAAAGTATTCTGTTCTGTTCTTTTTATATTTGACATTTAGAAACACATGAGCTTGCAAAAGAAATAAGATAATACTTGCCTCCAGTTCTTTAATATTTGACTAAGCCATGACCATACAGATATTTTGCTTAAAAGCTCCCTATAATGGTTTCCCATGAGGAGTGCAGAGTAGGAGAATTGATTGAAACTCACTGCACCACAATCTATAATAAAATAGTTTCAGCAAATTTCTTAAACTGTGTAATAGATTTTAGGGCAAAACTAGATATTTTGTTTCAATCAAATGCTTCACAGGACAGAGGGGTTTTTTGGTCACTTGTACTAGGTAGGACTATAGCCATTTCAGTGATTTCTTTCAAGAAAAAAAATACTTGTTTTCTGTTAATGGAGCTATTCAAATAAAATAGAAACTTTCCAGTAAGGGGTGGCTTTCCAATGGCTAACACGTGTGTCATCAGCAAATGGTAGGTTTATCCTCAAACTTCTTGAAAATGCATTAGTAAGCAAGGATAAAGCAAGCTCCTGGCAGCGACTACAGACCAATGCAATCTGTAATGTCTGGCTAATGTGAAATATATACAATGTAATGTGTAAAACATGTTAGAAACACTTAAGGAATTGATTTAAGAATGAAGGGAAGCGCTTACTCTGTCATGGAAAGTTTTGATTTTCTGTTTGGAGTGCACTGTCTCAAATCTGGACGTAGTTGTTGAGTCACTGCTACTTGCCTGCCAGCACTGCAGAATGTTCTTTGCTGCACTGGAAGCTACTATACTGCAGCGGGTTTCCTCTTGCATTAGTGACCTAATCACATTTGTTTATTATCACACCACACACTCCTTTTGCAGATTCCATTCCATCTTTCTAAGATCACTGAAAAGGAAGGAAGGGGTTTGCATCCATCTCTTCCTGCTACTGCACACTTAATTTTAAATTATTGGAAATATGAGGTGATTCCACAGCACAGAATTTTCAGTTTTCAAGAAAATGTCACTATGAAAATGGCTTTAATTTCATTTTATAAAAATACTTTAATGTTGCAGAGACTCTTTCAATTTTTTTTATTGCATGTCCCTTCCTGCAAGGGTTATATGACCTCATTCTGAACTAAACAGAAGTCTTTTTTATAGCCACAGGACAATTTTCCAGATGTATTTTTAAAACTAAATCCTGTTCTACTTGGAAAAGTAGTTATAAAAATGTTATCATAGGAATTTCTATATGTAGTATTTAAAAATTCTCAAATCAGTCCCAATCATTTTAGATTTAAAAGATATTTTTGTCTAACTGCCATCATTACAAAATTCCCACCTGGTCGGGTCAAATGGATTTTTTTTACATTGTCATGTACAATCATTAATAGTAGTTCTGCATAACCAATATGTATGTGATACCTTTAACTTCACTAGGATTACACAGCTTCCATAGTTTCATTTTCCAAAGGGATAAGCAAAATTAAAAATAAAAAAAGGCTGTTTGTTTCTTTTTTTTTTTTTTTGTGAAAACCTGCAAACTGGAATATGTACTCCTTTTCGGTCAGACAGTGTAATTTCTATATAGTTACTTTTCTAGGATATTTTTATTTAGATATCAGGGAAAAAACGGGTTTACAAATGTCACTGTCATAAGCTGTAAAAAAGACAAGAGTTTGATAACGGGTAACAGGATATGTATAAATCACTTTGTAATTAAAATGAGATTTATATTCTACATTCCTTGCCAGATGAATGGCCAGGATGTTTCTGACAAAAATCAGCATTATAATTAATGCTGTAGGAGTGGCTTTAAATTCTAATGGAGTTTCTGCAAACAGGTTTGTACTGAAACTGGACTTGGAATACTTCTACTCTTTTTTTTCTTTTTTTTTAATTAGACTTTGAGAAGAGCTCATTTTTCCCCATTCTTTGGATCTGGTGTCAGTGTTCATTTTCCTTATCTTTGTGACTTAAATCAGTGCCTTCTCTTATTAGGAGAATATGCCATGAAATTAGTAATCTGACATTGTGGCATCACTGAAATCAATGGGAGTCTTGCTTATTGTCATCAATAGCAACATCTGGCCAATAAATAAAATGGGATGGGGTCCCAGGGAAGAGGCCAGAAGTCTAAGGGTAAGTGGCATAGCACAGCTCATGTCTAAAAAACTTGACAGCCTTTGACCCTAAACCAAAATGTCCTTATCTGTTCTGCCTGTGGGGAGTTGTCCCTGGTTTATGAACCATGCCTGATCATTGTCCTGAAGACTGGTGGTGGTTATGGGTCAAAACTGTGCCAAGAAGTACGACAACAATTAAACAGGGCAGATGATCAAAGGGCTGCATTGGAACACATGCCCTAGCCATGCTTACTCTATTAATACAGAGGTACTAAGAGGATGAACATCTTGCTTCTGTCTGGATGGGCAGAAAAAAGAACAATCCAAAGGCAGAAATTATCAAAAGGGGAAAACAGAGTAGAAAAGACATGATAAAGGAGAGGCAAATGAAAGGTGTCCCATAGTAAATAGAAATGAGACATTCATTCCTGCCAGCATGAAAAAACAATCTCCCTTGTAACAAGAGGATCAGATTTATGAGGGGAACAAGTATGGCTAATTTCCAGGGGCTCAAGAGACCAACTCCTTTATCCAGAACCTTGCATGGTTGAAGTTATCTATCACCAGTTCTTCCCAACTCCTCCCCCTCTACTGAAGAGGTCACATACTAGACAGAATCTGTGGTATCCAACATTTTTTCCTCCAATATTAATGTTAAATCATCACAGGACATAATTTGGGTGTATTGTCTTGTCATGTGATGTGACATGGGTTGTGAAACTTCAGACAATCATTGACAGCAGGATTGAATGTGTCCCACCATTTGAAATGTTCAGCATAGAGAGGTGGCTGTTAGGTGAGATAGCTGTTTCTCTCCAAGTTCCCATTCAAACAATTATGAATGCTTCATAAAATGCTAAATAACTCCTGTGATCCCAGTTGGCAAAGAGGAATTAGATTTTGCAGGTGTGGCTTGGTTGTTCAACTGGTCCGGAGACTGTTTCAGTAGCTGACATGGATGTGACTGCATTAGATTTCACTCCTTCCATCTTGTCCAGTCATCCATATTTGTGCTCCTCCTGTGATACCCTTCTGCAGGTAGTATATTCCCTTGGTATCAAGACATAAAAAGAAAAACATAAGAGATCGGAAGGCAGCCTTCTCGCTCCTTTGGACATAGTATGAAAAAAATCTGTGATGACAAACTGTGAAGGGCATGTAACAAAATGGAAAGTTAAAAAGATGAAATGGTAGAAAAATGAACCAAGTCCTAAACTAAAGGAAAGAATTAGAGCCATCCTGTTTAAGTTAAAATATTTTTTTTTTAGTTACTTCTGGTGAAAACAGTATCAGACCCACAAAAATTTCTAACTTTTTCTTATAATCCTATAGTATTCAATATACAAATATTCCTGATGAATTAAATAAGACATTGCAGCACTGGCAAAACTCTGTCTACCTAGACGCTGTGTTAGATCCTGAACTTTTGTGGTTTTTAAGCTTCCTTCCATTTTAGTGGGCTCATCTTTTCTTAGCTTGAGACACTTTCTGCAAACAGGTTCATTGTGTTTTTTCCCCCTTACACAGAAACTCTGCTATCTGTTGCTGCTATCCCTGTTACTGAGTAAAGTCACAAATGGTTTAGTTTGGGCAGGGAGTGGAACTGAGGACCTGTTGGAATGAAATGGAGTTGTTGCTGGAGGTATGTAGTCCATCTTCCTGGTCAAAGCAGGAGGATCACCAATACTGGATCAGGTCAGTCACGGCTAAGCCTTGAAAATATCTCAATATCAATACTGGCTCTAGACAATCCATGCTAGTACTGCGCTAGTCTCCTCGTGACAGTTTTTTTCCTACTGTCCAGTGTGAACCTTCCAAGCTGCAGTTCGTTGCTGTTATCCCTTGTTGGTCTTGCACTACTAAGAAGACTTCAGTTCCACCACCTTTGTAACTGCCCTTCAGATAGTTGCAGGATGTTACTATATTGCACCATAGTCTCCTCCTCATCAAACTAAACAAGTCCAACTCCCATATCTTCTCCTTTGGGCCCCGGACTGTGTTAGTAGTCTTCTGCTGGGATCTGGAACGGAGGAAGCCCAAAAAATCATATCCTGGTCACAATATCCTAGATCCAGCCTCATCAGCACTGAGCAGAGACTCACCTCCCTTGATCTGCTTGACATCCTCCTTCTAAAGAGAGCACACTGCTGCCTCGTATTCAGCCTGGCATCCCCCCACTCCTTTGAGGCAGGGCTGCTATTCAGCCTGTCACTTTCTAGGCTGTGCGAAGGCACAGCCCGTGGTCCCAGGTGCAGAACTTTGCACACAACGAACCTGGGAGGTTTCTGTTGGCCCCCTCCACAAGTTTCTCACGGTCCCCTTAGCTCATTGGGACCACAGACAGACTAAACCTCTGTTTTCAGGAGAGAGCGCACTTTCTGTAAGTCCTGAAGGGCATGAGGACTTAACCATACACCCTATGAGATAAAGTAGATCAATACCAATAAATAGTCAGGATCAATCAAGTGCCTGACAGAAAACCAGGAAAATGATGTTTCCTTCTGTGTTCTGCATCCTTGAGAAAGACGAAGTTTATCAGCTGTAATTTTCTGTGCTCCACGTGGTGGTGCCTGAAACCCGGGAATTCTGTGAAACACCACTGGGCTACCCTGCCGGCCTGCCCTGCGGAAGGAGGACCTCGCATGCGGTAACGCCTCTGGATCCCCGCGTTAGTCACGGCCTTGGCAACATCATGCCATACATGCCCCGCCGGCCAAGCGCAGCTGCATCCTTCCCCTCGCCCGAGGCGACCGGGCTCGCTCACCCGAGGGCCCTGG
>NW_010545832.1:0-3632 GCF_000687285.1 Phaethon lepturus
GCAGGTCGGTGCAGCGAAGCTCAGTGTTGCCTGGCCTGAGCACATGTGGGATGTCTTGAGTTTCCAGTGCTGCTCTGTAGTGATGCACAGAGGGATGCTGGTGGGATGGCAAGCACTGGGCTTGCCTCCTGCAGTGAGCCGGGGCATTTCAGGCAGGGTCCTGCCTGGGCTGCATTTGACTTGCCTGGTTATCCCTTCAGCAAAAGCTGAAGGAGGCAGATTTGCTCCGTCCCAGTTCCTGTCTGCACTCCAGGGAAGTTACAGCTCAGTATCACGGAGCCTGTCTGGCCCAGGGCCGTCGTGTTGGCATAAGCAGAGGGCAGAGCTCTTTCAGGGACAGATGAAAAAAAACAGATGCTGCTTTTATTTCTTCATTTAGAATGATGTTGGAGGGAGCCAGCAATGCTTGTTAAAGACAGAGCAGCTGCACGTTGCAATCCCTGAGACCCTGCTTGTAGGGCAGGCAGGGCGCTGAACCAGGACTGCCTTTACTGCAGGACATACACTTTGAAATCCCACACCTTTTACGACTGTGGTTTTTTTCCTGATCCAAGCAGGAGAATGGCGAAATAAACCTCTTCAGTGCTTCAGCTCTACGGGAACGAGCAGGGGATGCTTCCAATCAGCTGCTGGCGAGCAGAGGCAGAGAGGGGTCCTTTGAGTCGCGGTACCAGCAGCCCTTTGAGGACTTCCGTGTGTCGCAGGAGCAGCTGGCTGACCACTTCGAGAGCCGGGAGCGGAGGTATGCCAGTGCTCCTTCAGCTCTTCCCAGCATGAGCCCCCCCCAAGCATTTGGCCTCCTTGGCACAGGCTGATAAACGTAGCCTCTGCTAACCCAGAGCAGAGCTGCAGCCTTGGTTGCTTTGTGGAAACCCTAAATTTCAGCACGACAGTTGTGCCGGGCCTGGGGGAGTCACCCCTTTGGGGTCTGTGGGAGTAGGGTGGGACAAGGAGCTGCCGCCCCACAGCTGGGGGGACGTGCTTTTCCCTTTCCCCTGGCACGGGGGACGGGCCGAGCCCCCGCTTTCCTCCCGTGGGGCAGCTTTTGGCACCGGAGCTTCGCCCTTGGGCATCCCTGGGCCAGCCTCAGCCGTGTCCCCCTCTCTGTGCCCCGCTGCAGGGTACTGCGGAGGACCCGCGTCAACGGGGACAACCGGCTGTAGCCCATCTCGGCGGGCGAAAGCACCTCCAGTGCTTGTGAATCTCACGGCACGCTGTGAACTGGTTTCTATGGAAACGGCACTGCTATGGCCTACTTTCAGGCAGCTTTTCCAGTTTCTCTGCTGAAGGGTGTTCCAGTGGAGAACTAAAAAAAAAAAAAAAAGAATATTGGAAAAAAAAAACCCACCACCAAACCCCTAACCAACCCCAAACACCCACCAACCTTCACTATCACGCCCTTAACGAAGCGCATCGGTGCGTACCGCCTGCCAGCCGCCGAGGTGAGAGACGGAACTGTCTATAATCACAAGGAAAGAGACCCAAAAAAACCCCACCCAGCCCTCTGCCGTCGCTGCTCTGCCTGTATTCCCGGAGATGCCGCTCCTGCGCAGCCGCCGGAGGCCCTTTGCTGTACCCGTTCCCAGCACGCCGGGCCGGGGGGACTTGGGCGACCGAGGCAGCACATACCTCTGTCCTGGCGGCATCGCATCTACCTACCTGTATAGCCACTGCCTTTGGGTCCAGTAGTGAAACTCTACGTTTACAAGGCCGCTCTAGCTTTAAACGACAATAAAAGTGTCAGTATTACGTGCGTGGTGGCTCGGGTGTCTGGTGGTTTGCCCCCTGCTGCAGCGGCACCGGTGCTGCATCGAGGAGCTGGGGCACAGCCCTGCCTGGGGCACCGCGCTGCTCCCACCTTCCTCCTGCCTTTAGGGAGTTGGCAGCTACTGGGGGTAAAAATAACCAGGAGCAGCCCCTTTGTTCACTCGAAAGGGTAAAAGAATGGTATGTGCTACAGCTGACCATGCTTTTCTGAACCGGACTGGGGACTAGGAGGGCTCCTGGGCTGTCTGGGCTCCGGCACGCTGCCGGCTCCCTCGCTGCTGGCCTTGCCCCGCAGGTAAGTTGTCGTGCTTTTAAGATGAAGGTGAGGCGTGCGACAGCATTCCCTGCTCCTAGACAAGCAATCAGCAGCTCTCGCCATCGCCCAGTGTGAGCACCGGGCATAGGGCAGCCCTGCACCCCACGGCCCACGGGCTTCCCCAAACCCGAGTGCAATCACCACTCGACTCACGGTCATCTTTTACGCTCTTTATTTAGGAACAACCAAAAATGTCTGGTTTCATTTCAACAAACTGTACAAGCAAGCTCTTCCCCTTGCCCACCCTCACATCCACATATACAAAAGGAAGGGAAACTTGCCGTTCACTTCTCAGAAGTGGCATTGTTGCTACAGGGAGTTTTTGCCCTCAGAATAAGAGCAGGTAAAGTCCATAGCAGGTACAAGCTACCCTAGCCCTAGTAATAGCCACAGCCCACAATCACAGGCAGCTTCACTTTTTTTTTTTCTCTTTAAAACCTTTACCAAAAGTAAAAACTATTTCCTGTCTCACACGATTGCCAAGGTGACCATCTAAAATTGTGGTCTTAAAAAAAAAAAAAAAACAAACACAATAATAACCCCACTGGACCCCCCCACACCTCCCCGGTACAAAGACGGTTTACACAGCAGAGCCAGCCGCACGACCACCCTTATGAAAGGTCCCGTTGCAGCTACAATTACATTTTCCTTTGGATAAATCCAAGCAAAAATTCCAGGTCATTCAGCACCAGCATGATTTCTAAATAACAATAATTAAAAAAAAAAAAAAAAAAAAAAAAGAGACCCCATTAGGCTGACTTCGTGGTCTGCTGAGAAACAAAGTGATCAACACGCTGTTCCCAAAGTCTCTCTTTTAGTGCAATGTTAGTATGTGCAAGGGGAATCACAGCCACGTACCCATAACACCACCAGGAGCCAGATGGGGCAGAGAGAAAGTGCAATTTTAGCAAGAAGTTTTCTATGTCATGGATTCCTAACCCAACTTTCACTAGCACCAGTAAGCAAGAGTCCTCCTAACACCACCCTCCATCAGTACAGGGAAAAAGTGGCTTTAACTGTGCCATCAAAATATGGCCAATGTCAGCCGACAGAGCCCTCTTTACTGGAACAGGCAATAACAAAATAATTAAAAATGTTAAAAAAAAAAAATCACTGCTTAGGTAACAGAGCTTCCTCGCTCTGCCTTAAAGTTTTGCAATGCCAATCCAGCATTGCTGGCAGGGACCACTGCCAGTGAAACATACAGCAGAAACTAAACTCGCAAAAAAAAAAAAAAACAAAAAATAAACTCGCAAAAAAAAAAAAAAAAAGGTACAGCTTGCAAATGTTTCATCTCCCTCTCCATTTGTAGTGTTACCTCATCTTACCCTGATGGTTTTGTGATCAACTGAGAAATTACAACAGAGGTTACTGCAGTGAGCTGAATCACATCAGGCTGATGATTGATTTGAAAAAAGCAAAGTCAAAATTATCTCGGCAACAGGAGAGAGAAGTTTACAAGCATTTTAAATACTATCAACTTGACAGGAAGCTGCAGCGTCATGTTAACTTTCTAATTTGTGCCTAAGTGCTGAAAATCATCTTTCTC
>NW_010545832.1:3676-5860 GCF_000687285.1 Phaethon lepturus
TTCCAAACATCAGCTTCCGATCAGGTTGGCTCTGTAATGTCTCTAGGAGGGGGGCTGCAGGGAAGACACAATACAACACTTCTACCTATGACTGAAAACTGTTGCTTTTCATAAAGAAAAAAAAGAAAAATACCCCAAACCCTAAATGGAAAACTGGCCTTCTGCATCCTCCTCTTCCTCTTGAACAGACAGGGGACACCTAACAAAAATTACCCAAGCAGGTATCTCGCAGCTCCAGATTCTGCGTGCACGTCGGCCGGGCAGGCTAAGGATCTGTGTTACCTGTGGGCTGACTACGGCATTTCTCATCCCAGAGAAAGCTGGTGGCTCCTCGTGGTGAGTGACGCAAGCCCCTGGCAGGGAGGGGACAGGCAGCGGCACTACCTGCGGCTGGAGCGCTGCGGGCGTACGCCGACTGCTGCATGCCACGCATCGAAGCAAGCACTTGTGCCCGTTCCTCTTGCCATGGCTGCGGGCTTGATGTGCAGCAGCGCTCAGCTCTCAGGCAAGTGGAAATAGGAGCCTGTAAATCATGGTTGGTTTAGTGTTCTGCTAAAAAAAAAAAAAAAATAAATAAATAAGAAAAAAAGAATGATTTCCAGGATGCTAATTCAGGAGCTGAAAAATAAGCCACCCAAATGAAACAGAGCCATGTTTACAAATCTCAAGGCAGGGCCTGCCGGTTAATGAGTAAAGTAACTCTGTCCCTTGCATGAGGAGAAACAGCAGCCCTTGACATGAGCGAGCCGGGTACACCCCCAGTCAGGGTTTTGGGTTATTAAGCAATTGGATTGTGCCCTTAATCTAAGCAGCCTCAGAGACGTAAGTAACGAGATTCACGTGGATTAAAAATGACGGTTACTACTGTGCCTGTCAAGCCCAAGCTCACACACGGAGGATGGAGGTGAAGAATTTAATTTCCCTTCCTTACTGATGCTGGCTATGTGACCTCTCTCTTAGACCTCTCCTTTCAAGTCAAGATGGTCATCTTTGATTAGATGATGATAAATATTCACACACTGTGTAGAACTGTGGTGATGCTTCCTCTTAACACCAGAAGAGCTGCTGCTGGGACGGTCAAGCCACCTCTCAATTTTTCATTTCGGTTTCAGATGCAAACACATTTCTAATGTCCTGCACCAAAAGCCGAGTATTTGGAGATGACACCTGCTTCTCCTCAGCTTCAAGAACGATGCAATAGGGAAACAGAGGACCACAGAGCTAAACCCTCAAAAATCTTTAGCTTATACTTTAATGGAGATTTCAAGTCAACTAAAAATGCAGATAACAAGGAATGTAGGAGTTAGAAAGGGAACTTGGTTACTTTTTGATTTTTTTTTGCCTCTAAATCTTACCCTCCCCACGCAATGGGGCTTGCCAGCCCCGTCGCCGCGTCCGAGGGGAGTCTGCATGGAACCACTTTTTAAAATTCCTCCGACCCAAAAGAAAGAAAACTCCTGCTGTGCCTGTATGAATGCATGGAGACAAAGCTCAAAAACCTCAGCAGCTTCCAACCCTCAAGGCTGGTTTTTCTGTGTACACCGGGAAATTCTCCCTCTAACTCACAAGACTTCTCTTTTCAATTTTTCTGGAAAACTGGCCAAATACAATCCAAGTGCAAAAAATTTCAGCTAGTGCATGGAAAAATGGTTCAAAGGGACCAGTTCATACCATAGTCCTTAAGCATTTCTGTAGATGGAGCGGGGAACACTCTTCCAATTAGCCATAGGCCTTTAAGTGTACACCAAAAATCCCACAGAAAATCACCTTGAATGGGCAAACTACACTTCCAACATATTTATATAGCAAGTAGTTAGTATAAATGTACATTTTGAATGTACACCTTAATGCAATAAAGAATCAATGGCATATCTGAACTGTATATATGTGTACTTAAATAAACCTGCATGTACATAGACGCTAGAGTAAATGACCTACCTGTATTTGTTCTCTGAAGGTAACACCGTACATACACCCATACTCGCAGACTCCCAGACCTGCTACCTCCGGCTCTAGGACCACCCAGATTCTCCCGTCACCTGTGACATTGCGGGGTGCACGGGATTGCACCCACGGGGGTGAAGCCCTGGGGCTCTGGCTGTCTTCGTAGCGCGGCCGCCCCTGCCCTCCCGCAGGAGAGGTGCAGGGATGCTGCCCGGCTGTGCCGGCACGCGGACAACGGGG
>NW_010545832.1:5891-7067 GCF_000687285.1 Phaethon lepturus
CCAGCCACGGCATGAGCGGCCATAGCGCTTCTGAAGAGAGAGACATTCAGGGAGCCTGGTGTCAGCAGGGTGCTCTGGGTCGACACCACCTCTGCTCGCAGCGTTCTGGGGAGGGTTCGTCTGACTGCTAAGGGCTGCGGTGCGGGTGTCTGCATCTAAGCGCGTCGCCCCGGCTCTCTTTAGGGTGCAGGTCATCTCCTCCCGAAGCAGATGCCGGCGCTTGGCTGCGGGGGTTACACCGTACGCCGGGGAGCTACGCGAGCGCAGGCGCAGGCACGTACCGCCGGGAGAGAAAGCCTCCTCTCTCTTGCAAAGAAAGCACTGAGCAGATAAAACCCCTCCTAGCAGTTGAGCAAGGCAGCCTCTTAAAAGAAGGGACGAAGAAAGAATGGGAAAAGCAAGGGCCATTAAAGGTAGAAATAGGACATCATCTTTGGAAGAGGTTCTGAAAGAGCTTTTTTGTTTTTAAACCAGATTTTTTTGTAAATCTCTGGATCCGATCCTTTGGGGCTTGCTACCCACCCTCCTAATAAATATCATTTACCACCAACAATAATGTCTCCCACATTAAAAAGCTCTCACTAAATAAAAACCTTCTACTGAAAAAGCTTGGCTAAGTTAGCTTGGCAAAAATAAGGAGCTACGACTACTCTCCATAAATACATCAGCGGATAAACACCAAAAACTATTTAAGTTAAAGGACAATGTTGGCTCCAAAATAAACCAGGAATGAACCGGCCATGAATTAATTCAAACTAGAAATTTAAATAAAGTTTCTAACCATTCAAAGGCAGTGAAGTTCTGGAATAGCCTTCCAAGAGCAAAAGTGAAGGCAAGACATGGAACCAATTTTGAGCTGGGATTTGATTAGCTTGTGACAGAATGGTCTGACACAGCATTTGGCTTGGACTATTCAGCTCAAGAGTTTCCCCTCTAGACCTTGTTTTCTATTAGAAAAGAATATTAAAAAAAAATCTTCAAGTAGTTGCATCACACAGCAACCACCCAAGACAACATGGGCACGTTAAAAATGTACAGGTACTGGGAAGCAGGAAGGTTAACTGGGAAATTTATTTTGCTGTTTTGCCAGAACTATTGCAGATGAACTGGGGAAAAAAATTAAGGGGGGGGGGGGGGAAAAAAAACGGACCAAAAACATGGAGTTCACAGCGCTCG
>NW_010545832.1:7114-9120 GCF_000687285.1 Phaethon lepturus
GCTGCAGGAGGGAACCTTCCTGATTGCCGAAAAGCTGCTGCCTCCCCGATCCCTTGGAGACAACAATGACTTAAACCACTCACAGCAACGCTGTGTATTCTCTGCGTTTGTTCTCTGAAGAACAGCTTGTTCTCTCTGAACAATGAAAAGGATTCCAGGTCAGGATGGAAAAATTATTATGTGCTAGTTCTCAGCGATTAAAGGGAGACTTGGGGGATTTAATAGCCTGCTACAGTCAGTCTCCAAGAGTGCAGGGGAAAATATTCTAGCCAGCAAGGGACAAACGACAGCAAATTCCATCTTATCTCCTGGGTTGTCTGGGTCTGGGAACCTGCTACTTGTTGGAGAGTATGCAATGCTAAATCTAACCTCATCCATAGGGATGAAAATCTCAGTCAACTCCCAATGGCCTTTAATGCAAGACTGCCAGTTTTCTTCTCAGATACCTTTCCTTTCCTAGCACACACATACAAGTGTGCCTGCAAAGCCCTTCATCGCCAGGGCTTAAGGACCAGAAAGGGTGGAGAGGATATATGCAGCCATGCCAACCTTTAGAGAACAAACACCTTAACAGACAGATGAAAAAAAAAAAAAAAAAGAGAAAAAAAGTACTGTGCCAGGATAGTCCATATCTAAGCAATGACCTTGTTTACACAATGTCTGAGATTCGTTATGCTTGTATAGGCAGCTGTAGGCATTGGTATATGGATATGAAATCTGAAAGTCTGTCCACTGGAAAGCAAACAAGAGCATCCTATTTCCTGGGTGTGAGCTGAGCCCCCGCCAGCTCTCAGCCGTCTCGGCTGGGCCACCGAGAGCTCCACACTAAGTGCCCAGCTTTTGCACGCGCACTCTCTCGTGTGCTGTGCTCAAAGGTCTCCGTTACGGCAGTGCTTTATCACCATGTCCTGCTCCTTGAGGTTCAGATCAGGCCGGCTCATGGGTTTCTTAAAGACCAAAAATTTCTTCTCAAGGTTAAGAGCAGATCCTCTGGGGCTGGTGGTTTGAGTTCAGTCTGTTTCTGAAAAAAGAACAGAAGCGTCAGAGATGCTCCAGCTAGCCACAGGGGCATGCAACCCAGGTGGGGTGCTGGGTGGGGAGGAAGGGGTGCAGGAGTGCCTCAGGATGGGCAAAATTGGGAGCCTTGATGGAGTCAGCTAAAGTGAAAGGCCAACCCCATTCAGGGGGGCCAGGAAACCCAGAATCCTCGTGGGCGTGGAGCTGGGCTTTGGCCAGCAGCAGGGCTAAGGAGGGACGCAGCCCGTGGTGGTCCGAAGTCGTGCACCCTCGCTGAGCACCTCCTGCCTCTGTGTCACAAGGGGTGACGGGACTGGCTTGCTCTGGGTGGCATAAAGCCACGCTCAGAGGGTGCTGGCCAGGGCAGGGCCATCGCCCTGGCACGGACACAAAAGCTGACCCACCACCCCTCCCCAAACCGCTCCCACTGCAACATCTCCCCAGCCCGCTCCTGCGGCCGCAACCGCTCCCCGGCAACGCACATCCAGAGCTCTCAGCTGCGAGAAGGGCAGGGCCCAGCTCAAACCCACACTCCATCTCCTCTGCCTTAGACAGGGGAGGGGAGCAATGAATTTTAGTGGAATTGTTTTGTTTTTTTTTTACAGGCCTGCAGCCATGGCAGAGGTGTGTGCGAGGCTCCAAAGAAAGGCAGTGGGGCTGGAGAAGATCCCAGCTGCCCAGCATGCCGGCAAGGGGCTGCATGCGTGGAGCAGGCGCGGGGCTGCGCGGCCCGCAGCAGGACAGGACAAGCGCTCGGCCATCCCCATCTGGTGGGAACCCCGCCAGGGAGGAAACGGCCCCCAGCTGCACTTCTGAAGAGCCCCTGGAGGTCTTGGAAACCACCTCTCCTCTCCTCCACACGCGCGTGCACAACACACGCGCCTTGCAAAAGCGAGTCCTGGAGGGGTAGGACCAGCAGCTGTAAACACCAGCCCTCCACGTCCTCTCCCTCCTTGCAGCCTCCATCTTCGCCGCCCGAGCCTTGCCCC